>NC_057935.1:4087681-4120181 GCF_018555375.3 Anguilla rostrata
TACACAGGCACACACGTGCACACACACTCCTGCACACAAAGGCACACACTTGTGCACACGCACACATAAACACTCGTCCCAGTTTGTGAATGGATGTTCCAGGCACAGAACGGGCCAATGTGCTCCTTCACGTCCTGCACGCATGTGGATCTTATTCAGGTGTCCAATAGCAGGACAGTTCACTTGCCGTTCTTGGCTTGGCGTCATCACTGGCTGGACGGTGATGGCTGAGTTTCCAAACTGGTAAGTAAGCCCCTCCCCCTCTCTCTCTCTCTCTTTCAATTTCAGAGTGTATTATTGGATTGAGCAGCTGAACTACCGCCAAGGCCATAATGAGAACTGTCAAACATGTATGAATTTGAACGAACAGGTGAACAAGGGAAACATGGGTATGTACTGCCGATATGACAAAAGCAATAATGCCTGACAGTGCATTCCCATCGGCATCTGCTATCTCCCTGTGTGGTGCAACGAGCATGTGGATACTTACATTACACACTGCAGAGGAGAGGAGTGGAGTACTGATACACACACACACACACACAAACACACACATGCACACACACACTCATACTCACCCGCACATACATGCACACACACACACTTACACACACATGCACACACGCACATACAAAAAAAAAACACCCGCACGTACATGTGCATGCACAGAAGCAAACAGACAGACACACACACACACACACACACACAGGCATACACACATTCATGTACACACACACAGACACACACACGCACATATTCACGCACACACACGCACACTTCCATGACAAAATATTTTCTGTACAGCAAATTACTTGGCAATGCAGTTAGCTTTCATATAAAGTGAAAGTTTTTATATAGGTTTCACTTTGATGCCCCTTGCATTTTGAATATTTTTAATGAACGGATGGACTATAACTGAACTTCCACGAATCACAATGGGCTAAATGAGTTCTCTTAAAATGAATTGTAATTGTCAATCTTGCTCTGCGGTGACAAAGTTTTTTTTTTTTTGTGCGTGTGTTTACTTTCATGTCAAAGCTCATAATTGGCCTATTTAAAGTTTCCCGGTTGGGCCCAGTTCAGCCCAGAACATTCTAATATAGACTCATTTTAGTTTCCCTCGTGGCTGACAGCAGTCCCAGGTCATCTGGCTAAATCAGGAATATCTCTGTTCCACAGAACGTGTTTCCAACAGCACAGCTAATTGGCAAAAATAAGGAGTAGTGTTGGACTCTGTTTATAGGCTTGGCTTCAGATCACATCTGTGTCAGAACTGCTTTTGATGGACCTCTTTTTCACTTTTTCATCTAAGCTTTTTAAAGTCGGCGGCTGGTGATTCCCCCCCCCCCCCCATTTAATGTGTGTTGGTAAAAGTGTGTCACAATAATTGAGGCGAAAATCCGGGTTGTACAGTCGGTGATGTATTTTCTATTTGCCAAGAGTTCCTAATTACTGTTTATTTTCAAGGGTTTTTTTTCCCCCTGTCGTTTTTTAAAGGGGTTGGACTTTTTACTTTCTGGAAAAATAAAGAAAAAAAGTTTATGGCCTCTGTGCCAGCGACTGCTAAAGCCTGCTTAGTCATAATGGTGTTGTGTACCGAAGAAAACCTCGACAGTTAGTTATTCCATCTGAATCGGTTTGTTTGATCAAATCTGTATGCTGTGCTGGAGTCTCTCAGTGTGACTGGGAGAGTTTTTACCCCTGAGTCTCAGTGTGTGTCTGGGAGAGTTTTTACCCCTGAGTCTCAGTGTCTGTGACTGGGACAGTGCGTATGTGTGTGTGTGTGTGTGTGTGTGTGTGTGTGTGTGCGTGCTTGTGCAGGCGTGTGTGTGTTTGAATGTGGCAGATGGCTCATGGCTACTGTTTACTTTGGACCGTGCTTCCTCCAGATCACTTTGAGGCTATGGGGGGAGTAAGTTCTTTAATGTGTTTTAAAATTCAGCCCCATGCGGATTGAACAGGAGTAATTTATGTCTGCCAGCATCAGCAAACAGACTCACGGGGAGATGGGAGAGATGGAGTGATTGAATGATGGAATGATAGACAGAGGAGTGATTGCGTGTGCATATGAGAGAAAGCAGACCGTTGGGCAAAGAAGAGGTACATAGTGCACTCGTAATCTCTCTAAATTGAACTCTTTCTCTTCCGCCCATCTCTCTCTCATCTCCTCATCTCTCTCTCTTTTTCTCTGTCTACTGCTTTCACTTCTCTCATTTCTACACCCCTCTCTCTCTCTCTCTCTCTCTGCCTCTGACCCTCTTCGAGTTATGAAAGCCTAAAATGAATTCCAAAGGATCAAACATATTATCATGCAGTACCACAATCCATTACAGAGTACCATAGAATACCACAATCCATTATGGAGTACCATAGAATGCCACCATCCATTGCAGAGTACCTTAGAATACCACACTCCATTACAGAGTACCATAGAATACCACATTCCATTACAGAGTAACATAGAATACCACAATCCACTACAGAGTACCATAGAATACCACCATCCATTAGAGTACCATAGAATACCACAATCCACTACGAAGCACTGTAGACTACCACATATGAATCACTACAGTGTACCATAGAGTACCACAGCATTGTACAGAATCACAGAGTAGCACGCAGAACTACTGAGTACCATAGAGTACCTGCAGTGCAAATAGTTTGCTATAGAGACTTGTGCTCATAATAAACAAGTCATTATAAGTAGACAAGGCTGACATACATTGCAGGGAGAGATTGCAGAATCTTACTGATCATTACTGGCTTTGCAGACATACAGAATTAACTGCATTTAGAATTGCGGAGGCATTTCTGGAAGCATCTTCAAAGCCTGGCTAGTGCTATATTTACTAGTACCATCCGGCAGTGGAAATGAGTCTCTCGCAAGCCTGTGCATGATCCCTAAAAACATATTTAATGTATCCAAGCGCAAACATGGACACAATTCAAGAGGTTCACATAAAAAAAATCTACAAAGTAAAAATATTTTCCAGAATTAACATGGAAAATATGTATTGACATGAGGTGAATTTTACTGATTTTATTTTATTATTTTTTGTACTGGTATAGCACTTCTTCTTTGAACTTATTTTACTTTCTTAATTGACTGAGAAACCAGTCCTGTGGTGGAGTACAGAACCCCCACCCCCTGTGTCTGAAAACCATATCAATAAATGAACAAAATTGATTGTGTTTAGCACAGTGTTCGGCTGTATCATTGGCAGCAAAAAAAGAAGGTTGTTTTCTATCCTTTCGTCCTCGAGTTCAAACTCTCATGCCAACTTCACCTTGAGCACAGGAATGACTGGACTGGACTGTTGGAACTGTTCAAGGTTATATTCACAGCTCACGCTTATATAGCTTAGACCAGGGTGGTCCGATCTTATCCGAAAAAAAACGGTGTAGGTGCTGGCTCATGTTTTTGACATCTGATTCAACTAATTAACCAATCATAGTCTTCGATCAAGCCTTGATAAGTTGAATCAGATGCCTTAGTGCTGGGCTAAAACAAAAACCTGCACCCACCCCAGCCCCTTTTTTGGCTAGATTGAACACTCCTGGCTCAGACTATGCATAGTCAATTCATTCAGAAACATGCAGAGGGCAGACAAGAGATAGAAAAGTATAATTGGTTCCGGAACAAAGAAGCACAGCATAATATTTTTGACCTCAGCAATTAAGTGAAGTGAGTGAAACTGCAAGTTTGTTTATTTTTTATTTTCTGTTGCGCGACTCCTCCAAAGCTATGCAAATATGCACATTAAAAACTCGCTCTCTTTCCCGTAGGAAAAGACTTTCTTGCTAACATTTCCAACAACAAATTAGCCGCCTAGTCTGCTAAATAGAATAAAGTTTAAATTTAATTGTTTTTGTTAGCGTAGTGTTAACTCTACCCATTTAATGCTGCTAGTAATAAACTATTCAGAACATTATTTATGAAATGTTTATAATGTCTAGCCCTCTGTTAGCATTCTGCGCTGCCATGATTGTCAATTGAAGTGGCTATTTTTGCTCATTATTATTTTATCAGTCAGTTTATGTGTTGTTCCTTCTCATGCATACATTTGCATATATAGTAGCAGCAGTAACAGTGTAGCTAAAACACTTGTTAAAAAAGTTTGCGGTTGAATAATGAATCTTGGTCCACGCAGAGTGGTCTATGTTACTCTGTAGTGCTATTTTGCACCTGATGGCACTCTGTAGTGATACGTGGTACTCTAAAGTGCTATGTAGGACTTTATGGTACTCTGTAGTGCGAGGTTGTACGCTATGGTACTGTGTGTATATTCTGGAACGTCATCTTAGCCTATGGTGGATTCAGTTATTCTATGGTACTCTGTAGTGATTGATATGTGTTAGCCTATGGTACTCTGTAGTGGATTGCAGTATTCTATGGTACACTGTAATGCATTGTGGTACTCTTTATTATACTCTGTTGTGACAAATGGTTATCCATTGTACTCTGTAGCTTTATATGGTGCTCTTTGCTGCTGTGTAGTGCTATGTAATACCCTTTTGTACTCAGTAGTACTATGTGGTACGCTATGGTACACTAGTGCTACTTGCTCCTCTATGGTGCTCTGTAGTGCTATGTTGCACTCTGTAGCATGCTGTGGCACTCTGCAGTGATTGATTTGTGCTACCCTATGGTACTCTGTAGTAGGCTGTGGTACTCTATGGTACTCTGTATTGGATTGTGGTACTCCGTAGTGATTGATATGTGGTACTCTATGGTACTCTGTAGTAGGCTTTGGTACCCTATTGTACTCTGCAGTAGGCTGTGGTACTCTATGGTGCTTTTCATAGGCTATGGTACTCTATGGTACTCTGTAGTGGTTTGTGGTGCTCCGTGGTACTCTGCAGTAGGCTTTGGTACTCTATGGTGCTTTTCATAGGCTGTGGTACTCTATGGTACTCTGTAGCGGATTGTGGTGATCCGTGGTACTCTGCAGTAGGCGGTGGTACTCTATGGTACTCTGTAGTAGCATGTGGTACTCTATGGTACTCTGTATTGGATCGTGGTGTTCCGTGGTACTCTGCAGTAGGCTGTGGTACTCTATGGTACTCTGTAGTAGCATGTGGTACTCTACGGTACTCTGTATTGGATCGTGGTGTTCCGTGGTACGTTGCATTGTTGTGCTTTCTCCGAGTCCAGATAAAATCTGTGTCCTGAGGAACTCCAATAAAAGAGTCACAGGGAGAGGGGGGGAGCCACTCCCGGCACGGGAGATTGAAAGATCTCCTGAGAAAGACGCGAGAAGGAGAAGAAGAAGATTAGACAGAATAAGGCAGCGGGGCGTGATGGAAGGAAGAAGAATGATGAGAACGGGGAGGTCATAATGAATAGAAATAAAAACAAGGGAGGAGGAAGAGAGAAATATGAGAAGAGAAAAAAAAGAAGGACCAGAAGGACCCGGAGAGGAGTGATGAGAGAGGGAGGGAGAAAAACAATAATGAGGTACAGGAAAGAGAGGGAATGAGAGAGAGAGCGAGAGAAATGGGGAGAGAGAAAGAGAAATAGGAGGAAAGAGGTAGAGAGAGAGAGAGAGGGAGAGAGAGACAGAGAGAGGGAGTGGGAGAGAGAGAGAGGGGTGAAGAGAGGATGAGGAATGAGGGAAGGAGAGAGAGCGAGAGAGAGAAAAAGCCCTCAGCGTTCAGAACATTACAGTTTGATAATAAAGAGGTTCTGCACTGTCACACACAGCATTAGCTCGCTGTCAAACTGACCCCAAAGTGTCAACAAGTTAATAGCCTGGATATCGCCCATATTATTACTTGTCACCACCCGCGAAAGCTGACACACTAATAATTTACAGGAACAAAAAAAAAAAAAAATAATAATAAAAAAAACAAATGTATAAGTGTGTAAGGAAATAAAAGACTGCAGGAAAAGAAAAAGATTCATATCAGTAGGGGAGGGGAGAAAAGATAAGTGAAGAAGCGAGTGACCAGTTCTGGGGAACGAGTGTGTAGGACAGGTATCGAAAAGACCCCCGTTTCTTTTATGTGATACAGTAAATCTCTATAATATCTGTGTGTGTGTTCGCGTGTGTGTGTGTCTGCGCCTGCGTGTGTGTGTGTATGCGTGTGTAAGGTAGACTATACAATGTTAAAGAGACTACATCGAAAGATATACTGTAAATAATTCCAATACAGTAATATACTGCAGATAATATACAATGTAAAACTGTTAACGAATAGAAAAATTATTGAAGGCAAAAGTAATGTGGCTTTTAACAGGAATTTAACGGCGAACCTTATGAATGATCGCAGTTATATTATGTCCGTGTGTGTGCGCGCGTGCCTGTCCGCACACTGCTCGGAATGTAGCGTGTGGCCGCGTGTCTGTGACTGCGTCGTATTTCAGACGACCGGGAGTTCAAATTCAGTCGCCGCCACAAAAAAAAAAAAAAAACAGCTTTGGTACTAATGTCCCAAGTGCCATTAACAGTGTCCCCTCCACCCCTCTCCCAAAAACGAACAAACCGCTGGCGTGTTCCCATTTTACTCGCGTCACGTTCTAAGCGCTGAGATCGGAACCATGGCCGCCTCCCACTCGCTAAACCCAAGTCCAATCGCGTTTATTGATTAGGATCCAATCAAGTATCTCCAGCCCGCCCACTCCACCCCTTCTCCGCCCATATCCCCTCCTCTTTCATCTTTTTCTCTTTTTATTGTTTCTGCCTCTCTCTGTCTCTCTCTCTCTTTCCCCTTCTCATTCCTCATTCTTCCTCTCTCTCTCTCTCCCTTTTTTCTCTGGAGTCGATCCAGTATCTTTATTTATGCTGGCCTCAGCTCTTGCCTCTACTGTAAACACCAGATTTATCAGCCCCACATTTAATTAAACTGGAGAGTAATGGAAAAACTAATATGGATCCCGTCTTGTCCGCGAGGCTATTAGTGGGCCGGGGTTCCAGGTTCACAAAAGAGAGACTTTAATGTGGAGGCACGTGAAAGGGCAACATTCAATTACACACGTTAACTGACACGCGTCAAACACACACACGCATGCACTCGTACACGCACGCGCACACACACACAAACACACGCACACACACACACACACACACACAAACACACGCACACACACACGCACACACATGCACTCGTACACGCACGCGCGCACACACACACACACACACGTGCACACACACACACACACAAACACACGCACGCACACACACACACACACACGCACGCACGCAAGCGCGCGGCATGCCGAAGCTCGAGGCTCAGAACTCCCAGAAGGCATTTCTGCCTGGCACGTCAGGAGTCCTAACGCTCAGTCCGGTCCAGCTGCACCGTGGGTTCGCCCGCTGCCAGGGTACGTCAAACGGCCCCTCCTGTTTTTTTTCCCTCCCGTTTTTGAAATGTCCAATCACGTCCCCCGACTCACCTTCACTCTGGGCAGCGCGAGCTCTCCGCTGAAACGCGCGACGACGACGTTAGCCAGCCGTAGCTTCGCTCCGCGTCACAGGTGAGCGCGCACAGACATTAAGGAACGGAGTGTAGCACAGCGGGTAAGGAACTGGGCTTGTAACCGAAAGGTCGCAGGTTCGATTCCCGGGTAAGGACACTGCCGTAGTACCCTTGAGCAAGGTACTTAACCGAAATTGCTTCAGTATATATATCCAGCTGTATAAATGGATACAATGTAAAATGCTATGTAAAAAAGTTGTGTAAGTCGCTCTGGATAAGAGCGTCTGCTAAATGCCTGTAATGTAACATGACTAGGACGAAGCCGATTTATGTGCAGTTTGAGCAAACGGACGGACCGCGACAGCCCAACTGGCCAGCAGGGGTCGCCGGTAAGCGATGAGAACATGGGATTCATTCCAAAAACGCCTATTTTTAACAACCTTGCATCTTTTCCTCGTGGCCTTTTCCTTGATGCTTGGCTCCACCCAACAGAGGACACCAGGAAGTGGTACGAGGATGGAGGTACAAGGACGGAGGAACCGAGACGGCACGTTATTGGGAAAACGGGGCGTCCTTCGCTCAGTCAAGCGCCAGCTTGAAGCGACGTCAATCGCAGACGCGGCAGATGCGGAGACGCGGATCCGCAGATGGGTCGTTTCTACATCACGCGCTCCGAAAAAAAAAAAGGCTTCCGAAAAAGGCCGCACTCAAAGGTATCCTCACTGTGAAGCATCCTCGCCCCTCCAAGGAGCATTTACCAGACGGGAAGGTCCTTAATTAAAGCTGGTGGACCTCGATTGATTCCTGGGTTACACGAGGACGGATGGAGTGCGTGATTGGAATGAACCCTTCGGTCTTCCCTCCGGCCGGCTGAATGCCTCCCTCCCTGCAGGGCTGTGTGTGTGTGGGCGGCAGTGTGGTGTAATGGGTAAGGAGCTGGTCTTTTAAGCTAAAGGTTCATAGGTTCAATTCCCAGGTTGGACACTGCCGTTGTGCCCTTGAGCAAAAGGTACTTAACCTGCACTGCTTCAGTATCTATCCAGCTGTGTAAATGGATGCAGAGTAAGTGCTGTGTAAAAGTTGTGTAAGTCTCTCTGGATAAGAGCGTCTGCTAAAAGCCTTTAATGTAATGTAATGTAATGTAATGGCTGTCAGTGCTGGTCTAACACAGCCGGGATTCGACACGTCCTCGCTGCGCTCAGAATGGCGGGAATACCCCCCGGCTCCTTCCCGCCATTTTCTAACGCCGTTCTCCGGGGCTAGGCTAACCTGCGACCGGTGGTTTCCAGAGGTTTCTGCGGCCCCGCAGGAGGAGTTTGTTGCGGGGAGATAATGGCGGTAACGACGCGTGGCGGCCGTGCCCTCCGCGCGCTGAACGCACGCGCCTCATTACAGGCCGGAGTCCCTGCGGCGACGGCCAATCACACGCCTCGGCGTGACGGCAGCTGTGTGTGCGTGTGAGAGAGAGTGTGTGTGTGTGTTGTGTGCATGTGTGAGTCTGTCTATATGTCTGTACGTGTGTGTGTGTGTGTGTGTGCTGTGCGCATGTGAGTCTGAGTGAAAAAAGAAATGAGCTTCTATTCTGCAGATGTAGGCAACCGTGAGAGAAACAGAGGGAGGCCGAGAGGAAGAAAGAGAATCTGTCTGAGGAAGATGGAGAGAGGGAGAAAAAAACGTAAAGATATGCAACGAGAGAGATCTCACACACATATTACATCACATACACATGCACACTCATGCGAACACACACACTCTCTCTCTCACACACACACACACACACACTCTCTTTCACACACACACACACACACACACACACACAAACACTCTCTCACACACACACACTCTCTCTCTTTCACACACACACACACACTCTCTCTCTCTCTCTCACACACACACACACACACACACTCTCTCTCTTTCACACACACACACACACACACACTCTCTCGCACACACACACACGCTTCCTCCTTGCCCCGGCTGCGCTGAGATGTTTTTAATGTTTGAGGGGCCTCTGCGCTGGGTGTTTTTTTTTTTTGCCGGCATGTCTTTAGCCGCCCTATTAAATATTTAGAGGACCCGGTTGGAGCGCTAAATTGAATCGCGGGGACCTTTTTTGGCAGCGGCGGGCTCCTATCTGAACCAATTAGGCGGAGACGAGGCTGACAGTAATGGGCGATATCTGCTCCTCCCTGGGGGGCCCAGACGCGATAGGGGCCGACAGGTACCAGGGGGCCCCCGCCTCGCCGCGGCCCCATTGGCCGACGCTCCTAATGCACAGACCGGCAGATAATGCTCCAGATTAGCGAGGGGACATTTATATCTCGCTAATCCAATCACGCCGCTCCGCTTTCCTACTCTTTTATTAGTGTTGTCTTTTCACTAATTCCCCCTATGGAGGGAGGGAGAGAGCGAGAGTATAGGTGAGAGAGAGAGAGAGGGGAGAGAGGGAGAGGGAGATGGGGAGAGAGAGAGGACAGAGCGAGAGAGAGAGAGAGAGAGAGTGGGGGGAGAGATTGAGAGAGGGGGTTTGTGGGGGAGAGAGAAGGAGTGAGAGGGGAGAGAGAGAGAGGGAGAGTGAGGAGAGGGGGAGAGTATAGGTGAGAGAGAGGGGAGAAAGAGGGAAAGGGAAAGAGGGAAGCGGGGGAGAGAGAGAAGACAGTGAGAGAGCAGGGGAAGAAGGGGAGAGAGAGCGAGAAAAAGGGGGACAGAGAAACAGAGAGTAGAAGAGAGAGAAAGACAGACAGAAAGAGGGAGAGCAACAAAAAGAGAAAGAAAGAGTGTTGGAAAGAAAGAGAGGGATAGAATGGGTGTGTGAGTGGGGGAGAGGGAGAGAGGGACAAAAAGAAAGAAAGAAAGAAAGAAAGAGAATGAGAGGAGGACAGAGAAAGGGAGAGGGAGCGGCATATTGCATTGCAGTTTGTTTAATGTGTTTATGTAAAACTTTGGCAAAGCATATATTGAAATATGTCATGCCAATAAAGCATCTTGAATTGAATTGAGAGAGAGAGAGAGAGAAGGAAGACAGAGGGAATGATGGAGAGTGAGACAGAGAAAGTGAGAGAGCAAGTCTGAGGAAGAGATATATTGGCCTTTGGCCACACGTCGCAAAAAAATAAAAAGGAAGTAATCGGAAACTCCACCGTTTGGTTGGCTTCTTATTTCTGAATTTAATTTAGGACCCACGGCAGAACTCACCCTAAATTCCTGTTCAAAGGTACGGGTTTGTTTATTGGATCATAACTAGGTTTAACACAACCCCTGAGAGCAGTATTTCACTTAAAACGCTCCGTCTTTGCTTTTGTGCGATCTCGGTAGGGGTCATTTCAGGCTGTCATCCTGCTAAGGCACTGGGGTGCTGGGCTTTGACAACCCCCCCCCCAAAAAAAAAAAAACCTGACAGCGAATCCCGTTCCCGCTATAGGGGGAAGAGGCGCTCCTCGGACAGAGCGCTGCAGTCATTAGGCATTCCCGCGAATAAGCCCGGGCTTTTCCGTGAAACCGAGAGCGAAGGAAACCGTCGGGGGCTATAAATAGGTCAAACGAAGAAACGCAGTGTTCCGTGCCGGGCGAACTGCGAAACGCTGCTCTCAAAGAGCTGAGGTGTGAGTGGCCTTTTTTTTTTTTTTTTTTTTTGGAAAAATGTAATGTCAAACTCGAGTCAGGAAAGCGAAACCGTTTAAAACTCGGGAGGCAAAGTAAACATTAAACTTCTTTTAAAAACATTTTTTTTAAACCGGAGCTGCTGGGTGGCGCGTTCGGTTAACGCGCCGCTCTGTTGTGCGTGGTTGAGTCCCGCGGATCAAATCCGGACCGTGCCAGTGCAGTCTGTGGCCGATGGTAGCTCCATAGGACGAAACGAAGTTGGCGATTGCGTTGCCAGAGTTACGAAGGGTTCAGTCGGTTAGAGGTCTGTGTTTTTAGTTGCTCTCTGGGGACACCCACTGGTCAACCCCTAGACTGCATGTCAAGTCAAAGCCGCATATAAAAGGTCTTCCTCTGACTCTGCTCTGTGTGATCTTGGCTGTGGACTGTGCGCAGTGTGAAAAGAAGCAGGCCGGCAACAATGGACTGCCGAGCGCTTCGTTTTGCTCAATTTTTTGGAAAAGTCACCTTATCATCTCATTATTGACAATTTACATTGTGTCGCAGCCTACATCTGCTGAGGATAAAGGTTGCTTTTGCTTTTTAAACACCATGGGGACAGAGGAGACACACCTATCGCCATGGGGACAGAGGAGACACACCTATCGCCATGGGGACAGAGGAGATACACCTATCGCCATGGGGACAGAGGTGACACACCTATCGCCATGGGGACAGAGGAGACATGCCTATCGCCATGGGGACAGAGAGCAGAGAAGGGAACACTGCCCTGTCGTACAGCATGGTGGAGCCAAAATGACAGGTGACCCTGAGTCCTGCTCTGATCCCCCCCATCCCATCTGATCCCCCCCCCCATAATCCGAGTGAGGACGGCAAAATCTGCGCTTGGCTCCTTTCTCTCAGTTGCTCGTCTCAGCCAACGACAGAGGTAGAGGGAGAGAGAGAGAGAGGGAGGGAGGGAGGGAGGGAGGGACAGAGAGAGAGGGAGCTGGCCTCCATTCCAGGAGAGATTTAGCACAGCTGTTTGGAGGAAGAGGATTATTCTTCATACTCGCAGACAAATAGTGTCCAAACACTGACACACACACGTGCGTGTACACACATATGCAAACAGACATGCATCCGTGCGCACACACATGCGCACACCCACACTCATATATGTGCACAGACCCGCACACCCACAAATTTGCACAAACACACAAGCATATACCACATATGACACAGACATCATCTGCTCACACATGGCATACCCACACTACAATGGCACGACCACACACCACAATTGCAAAACACAACATTACACTGTGCCATCAACACCACGGACCCTCACGTGCATACACATATGCGCACATGCAGATACACGTGTAAATACAATGATATGGGTGTCGTATTACTTTTTTCGTTAAATGTGTTTTGTGTTTCCTCAGTCTCTCTTTGTCTAATATTACATTTTTGTCTAAAGACCTGAAATCATTCAGTGCGACAAATATGCAATGATAAACAAAATCATGAAGGGAGCCAATACTTTTCCACGGCACTGTACATACACACACACACACACACACACATAGACATACACACACACTACTCTCACTAACGCACACCGATGTCCCTGACCATTTTTTTGAAAATGAAAAAAGGCAGAAAAATGACCTCAGCTTCTCTCTCTCTCCGTGTCCTTGTGATCTCGGGTCCGGATGCCGCGTGTCTTTGGGGCTTAAGAGGGGAAAGGGGATCCGGGCAGTCGCAGGGTCAGGAGCAGACGTTCAAGGCTGATGCCACTTTACTCACTAACAGCCCCCCCCCCATGCCCCCCCCTCCAAACCCCAGCCCTTTCTGCCCTGTGGGGCTCTCCTCTGCATCTGATGGGTGACATCTGTTGGGATTCAGGCTTTCAGGGAGATACACCCCCCCCCCCTCCTACCCCTCCCACAAAAAGCTTCCAGTGTCCCTAGGGGGGGGTCACAACTGATGGACAGGACACAGACACACACACCCATCTGCATGGCTGCAGGGATAGGTCACAATCACACACACAGACGCATGCACACACACACACACACAGAAACACGTGCACACACACACACACTTGCGAACACACGCACTCACAGATACACACACACGCACATGCACACACTCAAAGACATACAGTCTCACAGGCACTAACCTTGGCTGACACACACACACACACACACACACACTTGTTGACCTTCACTTGTTTAAAGGGGTGTATTTGACTTTGTCTGGCAGTGTATATTCCCTGGGTGGGACACTGGTGACCTCCCTGTCCTGCAGGTAGCAGAGGCAGGAGCCACTGCCCTTATTATCCAGACCCTGGCTCGGGATTTGGGATTTGGGAGGTTGACTCAGAGCCCCGGGATTGATCAGGAGCTTCACAGAGTCCGCCCAAAATCCCACACAGCCAGCCTGTGGCCGTGGATGAGCAGAGAGCTGCAGTGGATGAGCTGTCTCTCCCTCTCTCTCTCTCTCTCTCTCCCCTTATACACCTTTACCTGTTATTCCTCCTTACACCTCTGTTTGGTTACCTGTTTACCCTCTTTTTAGATTCCTATCCTCTGCCTCTGTAAATATCCTGTTCCCCTCTTTAACTCTCTCTCTCTCTCTCTCTGTTTACCTGGATCTGTTTTCCCTTTCTTATCTATCTCATTACCTGCTTATTGTTTTACCCGTCCTCCCTTTCTCTCTGTCTTCCCCTCTGTACATTTTAACCTAGTCTTTCTCCTTTTATACCTCTCTCTCTCTCTTCAGCTTTCCATCTCACTGCGTCTCAATGTGTCCATCTCTTCCTCCCCCTCTTTCCCTCTATCCCTTCATCTTTCTCTTCTCCCTCTTCCTCAAGCTCTACCTTTCCAGTTCTTTTTTTACCGTATGCCTGTCTGACTCTTTAACTTGATCCCTCTCTCTCTGAGAGGAAGAGACAGAAGAAGATGGATGGGAAGAGTAGGTTAAGAGGTACAAAGAGAGAGAAGTGACAGAGAGAGAGGGGAGGGGCAGACAGGGAAGGTACCTTCTCTGCCCATCTGCTAGTGTCTTGTGGGTCCCTGTAGTGTGTTGAGATGGGAGAATGGACAGAAATGAAGTGACAGACCCTGCTTCTCAGAAAGAGGACACAGCAAGTCAGTGTGTGTGCCCAGCGAGTCAGTGTGTGTGTGTGCAGTGAGTCAGTGTGTGTGTGTGTGTGTACGCACCGAGTCATAGTGTGTGTACCCAGTGAGTCAGTGTGTGTGTGCAGCGAGTCAGTGTGTGTGTGTGTGTGCAGTGAGTCAGTGTGTGTGTGTGTGTGTACGCACCGAGTCAGTGTGTGTGTACCCAGTGAGTCAGTGTGTGTGTGTGTACGCACCGAGTCAGTGTGTGTGTACCCAGCAAATCAGTGTGTGTGTGCAGCGAGTCAGTGTGTGTGTGTGTGTGCAGCGAATCAGTGTGTGTGTGTGTATGCACCGAGTCAGTGTGTGTGTACCCAGTGAGTCAGTGTGTGTGTGCAGCGAGTCAGTGTGTGTGTGTGTGCAGCGAATCAGGTGTGTGTGTGTGTATGCACCGAGTCAGGTGGTGTGTACCCAGTGAGTCAGTGTGTGTGTGCAGCGAATCAGTGTGTGTGTGTGTATGCACCGAGTCAGTGTGTGTGTACCCAGTGAGTCAGTGTGTGTACCCAGTGAGTCAGTGTGTGTGTGTGTACGCACCGAGTCAGTGTGTGTGTACCCAGTGAGTCAGTGTGTGTGTGCAGCGAGTCAGTGTGTGTGTGTGTGTGCAGCGAATCAGTGTGTGTGTGTGTATGCACCGAGTCAGTGTGTGTGTACCCAGTGAGTCAGTGTGTGTGTGCAGCGAGTCAGTGTGTGTGTGTGTGTGCAGCGAATCAGTGTGTGTGTGTGTATGCACCGAGTCAGTGTGTGTGTACCCAGTGAGTCATTGTGTGTGTGTGTACGCACCGAGTCAGTGTGTGTGTGTGCAGTGAGTCAGTGTGTGTGTGTGTGTGTACGCACCGAGTCAGTGTGTGTGTACCCAGTGAGTCAGTGTGTGTGTGTGTACGCACCGAGTCAGTGTGTGTGTACCCAGTGAGTCAGTGTGTGTGTGTGTGTGTGTATGCGCCGAGTCAGTGTGTGTGTACCCAGTGAGTCAGTGTGTGTGTGTGTGTGTGTGTGCAGTGAATCAGTGTGTGTGTGCAGCGTGCAAATCAGTGTGTGTGTGTGTGTGTGTGTGTGTGTGTGTGCAGCGCGGGAGTCAGTGTGTGTGTGTGTGTGTGCGTGCATGCATGCGTGCGCGCGCGTGTAGCGCGCGAGTCAGGGTGTGTGTACCCAGTGAGTCAGTGTGTGTGTGCAGCGAGTCAGTGTGTGTGTGTGTGTGCAGCGCGTGAGTCTGTGTGTGTGCAGCGAGTCAGTGTGTGTGTGTGTGTGTGCAGCGAGTCACAGTGAGTAGCAGGGTAAAACGCAGGCCAGCGCCGCTCCTGGAGCACAGTATCCCCAAAGCTCCTTCATTCACAGCTGTTTTTTTTTTTTTTTTTTTCAAACTTGGCGGGAGGTTCTGGCGTGCGGTGCTTCCCTCACTCTCCTCCAAGCCCCCCCCCCCCCCCCCCCCCAAAAAACAGCAGATGAAGATGTGGTCTGTGGGTCCCTGTCAGGCGTACTGTGGACTTTCTCTCCTGTCTGTCCCGCTGTGTCCATCTGCATCCCCCGCCTCCTTCTGCCTCCAGTTTAATCCAGTTTCGTCCAGTTTTTTTTTAATCGCTCTGTCGACGTCGACGCACCCAGAACGCGATTCGCGGGGAAAAGAATTAAAACGTACGCGGCCGTCGCTGCGGCGCACACGCGTGTACGGGCGTACGGCGCCAACGCACGGGGAACGCGCGCACGCAGGTGGCGGGTGTCGCCGTGGCGAGGGAGGGAGAGAGAGAGAGAGAGAGGGGGGAGAGAGAGAGGGGGGAGAGAGAGGGGGGGCGATGGCGGGGAGAGGTGTCACTGTGAGGTGGCGAGCCGTTGCTAATGACTCGGGCGCTCCTCTAATGTGTGGGGGGGGGGGGGGGGGGGTGGTGTGGGGGGGGAGGAGGGTGAGGGGGAGAGGGTGTGTGAGGGGGGGAGGGGGTGTGTGAGGGGGGGGAGGAGGGTGAGGGGGGAGAGGGTGTGGAGGGGGAGGGGGGGGTGTGTGAGGGGGGAGAGGAGGGTGAGGGGGGGAGAGGGTGTGTGAGGGGGGATGGGGTGTGTGAGGGGGGAGAGGAGGGTGTGTGAGGGGGTGAGGGGGTGTGTGAGGGGGGGTGGGGTGCGTGAGGGGGGGAGGGGGTACGAGGGGGGGGAGAGGGGGTGTGGGGGGAGGGAAAGGAGGGTGCGTTAGGGGAAGAGGGGGCTAGAAAGAGCACTTCGGGAAATTGGTTAATGTCCCTTGGGGATGAGGGGGATGTGCAGACACGGGGGGGCGGGGGGGATGGGGACGGGGGGGGGGCGGTGTGACACGGGTAGACATTACATCACACAATTCCCCTGAGAGGGGAGGAGGTGACATGAAGCCATGTTGGACTAAAAGCCGTTTAAAAATGGCGCTGTCACAAAAGGACGAATGTCAAAATTATGCCAGTTATGAATCAATATTCCAGTACAAATTTTGTTTGATTATTGTGGGGGTTTTTTTTTTTGTATAAAGGTGTATATGCATAAAATGTGTACTTTTTTTTCATAAATTGATATGAGTCAGGGCGTATAAGATGTAGGCTGTGGTTATGAGAATTTGCTGTTGCGCAAATGAATGAGCTCATGAATAAACATAAATGATATACATATTTATGATTAACATATTTATGTGGATCTTGCCCGTTTGTATGACTGCGGGTGACGTATGTAGATGAGACTCAAAAATGTGTGTGTGTACGTATGATAGCACGTTTGTGTATGTAACTCTGTATGGACTGTGTGTTTGACTGGCCGTGGGTACACACACGTGACCTTAACATGTGTTTGTGCGTGTTTGTGATAACACGTTTGTGCTGTACAATATGTACGTCCGTGTGAGGATCGTTGACCATATGTGTGTGTGTTGACTGTAACATATGCGCGTGTGTCAGTAACGTGCGCGTGTGTGCGTATGTGCGTGTTCTTTTCCCAGGTGGCCGTGCGGAGCAGTGTCTGCGTGTCACTCTGATACGGGGGGGGGGGGGGCTCAGGTGGGAACTGCCCTAACGAGCTTAACGAGGCCAGAGTGCTCCCCTAACGAGCTGAACGAGGCCACGGTGCCGGCTGCCCTGGATTCAGAGGCTGACGTCAACCGAGGTTTGGCAACGACAACCACGCAAGCTGTACGCGTTTCTGCAGCGCACGTCTACAGGGAGAGAGGGAGAGAGGGAGAGGGGGGTATGAGATGGGGTGAGAGACAGGGAGTGAGATTGAGAGAGAGAGAGAGAGAGAGAGAGAGAGAGAGAGAGGAAAAGAGAGGAGGAGATAGTGGAAGAGAAAGAAAGGTAATGAGATGGGGACAGAAAGAAAGAGGGAGTGAGGTGGAAACAGAGAGAGAGGGAGGCAGAGAGGGAGTGAGATGGGGAGAGTGAGTTGGGAGAGGAGAGAACTGAGATGGGAGAGAAGGGAATGAGATGGGAGAGAGATGAGTGGAGAGAGAGACTGGAGAGTGGAGAGAGGGATGAGATGGGGAGAGCATGGTGGGGGGCGTGGGGGGGGGGGATAGGGAAGCCTATCTCCGTGTAGCCAGCTTAGAGCCCTGCAGTTAATGGATGGTGTAGGCAGGTGGGGGGGCGGGGGGGGGCATTAATGGCATGTTGTCCTTATTAATTGCACAGCAGTCATAAATGAGTCTACCTCAGCATCTCTCTCTCAGCGCTACCTGCAGGGACTGAGCATGTGCGTGTGTGTGTGTGTGTGTGACTGCGTGTGTGTGCGTGTTTGTGTGACTGCGTGTGTGCGGGTGTGTGTGTGTGTGTGTGTGTGTGTGTGTGTGTGTGACTGCGTGTGTGCGTGTCTATGTGTGTGTGCGTGTGTGTGTGTGTTTGTGTGTGTGTGTGTGACTGCGTGTGTGCGTGTCTGCGTGTGTGTGGGTGTGTGTGTGACTGCGTGTGTGTGCGTGTTTGTGTGATGGTGTGGTGTGTGTGTGTGTGTGTGTGTGACTGTGTGTGGTGTCTGTGTGTGTGTGTGTGCGTGTTGTGTGTGTGGTGTGTGTGTGTGTGTGCTGTGTGCGTGTGTGGTGTGTGCGTGTGTGTGTTGGTGTGTGTGTGTGTGTGTGTGTGGTGTGTGTGACTGCTTGTGGTGTGTGTGTGTGTGTTTGTGTGTGTGTGTGTGTGACTGTGTGCTGTTATGTGTTGTGCTGTGTGTGTTGTGTGTGTGGTGTGCATGTTCGTGTGTGTGTGTGTGTGTTTGTGTGTGTGCGTGTGCATGTGTGTGTGTGTGTGTGTGTGTTTGTGTGTGTGACTGCACGTGTGTGCGTGTGGTTGTGTGTGTTTGTGTGTGTGTGCGTGTGTGTGTGTGTGCGCGCGCGGGGGGGGACATGGTGACAGAGCAGAAAATAACCAGAGTGCCCCAGTAACCAAGAACAGCTGAGGAGCAATTTCCCCAAAACATGAGAGAGACAGAGGGGGGGGGGGAGAGATGAAAAGAGAAGGAAATAGAGAGAGGGGGAGCAAGGGAGGGGCACAGGGAACAATCAAAAATGGGGGGAAAGAGTGAATAAGCAGGAATAAGGAAAAGAGGAAGACGGATGGAGAGAAAAGAAAAAGGGGTGATGAGAGAGAAGTAGAAAGGAGTGCACGCAAAAGGGGAGATGAGAGGGCGAGAGAAGAGATAGGTGAGGAAGTGAGGGAACAAATGTAGAGGTGGAGAGAGACAGGAGGAGAGAGAGAGAGAGAGTGAAGAAGAGAGATGGGAGAGGCAGAGACAGAGGGGGAGAGGAGATGAAGGGGGGGGGGGGCTGCCCACTGTTTATAACCTGTAATGTCTCACTGTGCTTCATTCATTCTGTTCACTGAACCATTCAGTTGCACTCATTGTAAACTCTCCTGCAATACTTAATAACCTTGTCATTCCAATAAAGCTGCTTTTGAATTTGAGCAAAGGGTGAGAGAGAGAGGGACGGAGGGAGGGGGGGAGAGATTGGGGGCTGTGAGGGAGGGAGGGGGGAGAGAAATGGAGAGAGAGACAGAGACAGAGTGAGAGAGAGAAAGAGAGGTGGAGGGAAATGCAGCCCAGTGTCCGTCATCCAGGTGCACTCGGTTTAGAGGTCATTGGAAGGACAGAGCCAGCCCTGGCTGTGTGTAATTAACCGCTGGTAAATTACCTGTTGTCATTAATACGACAGCGCGGCCTTTCGAGGTTTAAAAGTTCACATAGCACGCCACACAGACGCGCCTCTGCACCGTTTCAATACGTTTCACGTACAGATACACTCACCGACAACCAGGACGCAATGACTGGATGCTTTCTGTGCGTGTGTGTGTGTTTAAAAGGCAGAGGGACTAGAAGCTTGATATCACTAAGGGTGGAACGGGGGGAGGGGGAAATGAGGCCATACACAGGTGGGACCACAGGACTGACGGGAAATTCATGTACGAGGCTGACACCTAATAAAAATAACATACCTTTCTGCCGCGCGCTCGCTCAGCTTCCTCCCCGTCTCTCGCTCGCGCTGAACCTCGCGATCTGAAGGACGAATAAAACACTCCGCCTCGTGCAGCATCTACAGGCACCGCTCTTAACTTTTAATTCAAAGTCAAGTCCTCATTATCGATATATTCACTTTGTTGTACGTCGCTCTGGATAAGAGCGTCTGCCAAATGCCTGTAATGTAATGTATTCAGCATAAAACAACACAGTAATGTACCAGAAAGATAGGCTTTGAGTTAAGACTGGTGACCGATATTCCTATACCAGTCTGCCAATTGTAAAATACCTAAAGCTCGGAAAATATTTACATTTACCATCCGAATTGTGGTGGCGATTAATGTTCATCAGGTCTAACAGTTTTGTGGTGAAATCACAATTTGATGATTATTCGTACAAAATGCAGGGAAGAGAATCACAGTACACTACAGGAATTTAACAGAGCTCTTATCGAGAGTAACACAACCTTTTTATTTAATTTACATAGTATCAGTTTATACAGCTGGACATATAATGGAGGTTAGGTACCTTGCTCAAGTGTACAACAGCATTGTCCTTCCTACCCGGGAATCAAACCTGCAACCATTAGCTTACCTAACCCAACTGGCGCCGCATCCGTGGCGCAAGAACTCCGCGTGTGTGTCCGCCGGTAAGAAGCGCGCGAGCGCGCTTGTTTTTGTTCTAGACGGCCGCGTGTTCCCCATCTCTCCTCCGCTCGTCCGTCATCGCTGTCCCCGCTTGGCCTTGGATCCAGCTGCAGTCAGTCTGCCGCCATTGTTCCGCGGAGAGACTCAAAAGTTCACGCGGAGCGTCACACGGGAGGTGCGGGGAGGGCTCACGACACCAGGGTGGACTTTTATTAACAAGTACTTGCAAATTGTCATCAGCGTTAGAACTCATAGTAGCATTGCGCATAATACGGTCTTTATCCAGGGTTGCTTTTGGTGCAGTTAGCCAGGCCACACTTGCATTTTCTATTTGCATTTAGAATTAAATATATTTTCATATTTTAGTTTGAAATGTAAGACTCGACGGGGTTGTATAAGTAAATATCAGAGAATAGTTCAAACAAACAGCTGCGTGTCTTTTAATTTAGGACATAGTGAAAATGTGTAACTGTTCTGTATCGTATTACAAATTATTAATCAGATGCCACAGGGAGGCTTCTTTACTTATTGTCAACCACAGAACTCCAAGATTACGAACGCGGTTCAACGTGCACGCGTTTGCGCAAGGACGGGCAAATACTGCCATCTGTTGCCGAGAACGAGATCGGGCACGTCTGTTCGGCATCATCCACTCTTTGTTTTCCAGACGGGGGTTAAAAAACACGGCACAGGGGCCAATTAAGGTCCGCCGAGGACAATGTGCTTGGCCCGGCGCGCGAACCGAGAGCGGCAGTCAGGCCAACCAGGTCCATTCATTTCCAGAAGGCGCGTGCCAAGAAGACGGCTGGCTTGTTTTGCCTGTTCACCGCAACGCCTCGGAGGCAAGGTGCAAATATCACTCCCGTTAATATCGTGCTCTCGTTGAACGGACGCAGCAAAAAGCATAGCTGTGATGCTAAAAAACCAAGGTGACCGCTAACTTATTCTGAATTCTGTTAGTAAACTGTTGTGGCAATCAGTCAAAATATGCATTATTATTATAAACAAACAAGCTGGATGTGTATACAACATTTTTAGAAAAACACTGATATGCTCACCATAAAACTCATACAGGGGGTGATGGCTTTCATCAAGGAGGATTCTAGCCTTATTAGTAGACTTTATCATTTCGGGCCAATTTAAGTAGAGATCTCCTAACGTTCTTAACAGTCCAGAGCACTGAGTACTTATTTTACAGCCAGCTCACCCCTCTTAACATGGTCAATTACTGTGCACAGCAATACCCACAAAATGTGGAATATTTTCACCTTGGCCAAAAAGAAAGCCTTTGGACATATTCCTATTTTATGAGAGATTAAATTTCTTTCCATTGCCATGCAACTGCACATTCCTCTTCCAAGTCTGTATAAATGTAACAAATGCACAGAGCGCCCTCAGCGAAAAATATGCGCACAATATTTCCACTGACCTTTGTTCAGTTATTGTTGCTACTTTTCAATATGAATAACTAAACATTTAAATCCCTGAACAAGGAAATGATTCCAGCTCTTAAATGAAGGGGAAACATACAATCTGAAAAATACAAGTCAACTTGGTTTTTATTAGAAAACAAGACGTACACGTATAAATATTTCACATGCATATTGCACAAAGAAAAGAATAATATATGACACAGGATAGAGAACAAACGCAGTAATAAGTTTTTAAAAAGGCAGCATCGGTGTATCTTTCTTCCTGTTCTCACCTTTCTCTCTCTCTCTCTCTCACACACACAAACACACTCCTGTAGTAGCCAACTGTAGTAGTGAACACTGCCATGGCAAAATACTTCTTGATGAACGATGACCAAAAAAAAAAAAAAAAAAAATTCTGTGTAAATATCACGATTAATATGCATAGATCTATTTGAATCTGTGTAAGAGTTCATGTCCTTACACAGTCCTTCATGCAGAGTCGGGCGAGTGAACGGGGGGAGGGGGGGCCTCAAATTTACGTGCACATTCACTTTAGCCCTGGAGCCCCAGGGTGCATGCCGTCTCTCATAACCACATGCAGGTCCACGGCTGAACAGGTAACAGCCCAATCGGATTTCAACACGTGCGTCAGCCGTTACCAGAAGGCGTTCGGGTCACGTTGCCATTATGCGCTTATCCAAGTCTGAGTCACGCTACCATTACGTGTTTATCTAAGATGGTCATCAACTGTGCTTTGCATTTTGCAGAGATTGGAGAGCCCCCTCAAAAAAAAAAAAAAAGAAAAAAAAAGGGGGGGGGGCGGAGCTACCATTGTGACATCATTCACTGGCAAATGTACATCAACAAGGTTTGGCTATATGAGGACTTGGCTCCACATAGGTAAAAAAAAAAAAATACTATGATTGGTTGAAATCTGTGAGCTACTGATAACACATGAAAGCTCCTCCTTTGGTGCTTATATAGGCAGGCTTGCCCAACAACACGTTCAGCATTTGGGCATAATTCTCAGCAAATTGGAAACGGTCGAGTCCTGCATGTGGCTCTCTCTCTCTCTCTCTCTCAGATTTTTGGCACCTGTAGCACAAATGAACAAAACCTTTGGCAAACTAAAGTTAAACTTGGCCGCAAGACAGGGACAACTAAATCACATTATCTAACGGTGCCAGTGCACTTAAATTTTTTAAATTTTTTTAGGGTTGTTTCAAAATTAGACATGCATCCAACGTATGATTACGGGAACACTCTGTGTTCTCATTTAGACGTTTTCTTTTTTTGTTTGTTTGTAGTTCCCCTTTTCCCCCGACACCGTTTCAGGGGATCTGCAAAACCTGCGTCAGTGACCGTTGTAGCGAGCTCGCCTCGCGCGTCTTTTAAGCGCAAAAAAAAAAAAAAAGCGCCTAGATTTCTGACCCCTCAGAATCACGCAGCAGTGCGGTTCTGTTTCCCAGCTTGTCAGATTCACAGCCTCGCGGTACTATGAGCCAAACGAGGGGTTCCTTCAAGACGATTCTCTTTGGTTAAGCCTCGGAAACCGTTACATCTATTCTACAAACAGTTCGCTAAGTTTTGCGACAACGTCCGTGAATAATTTGCTCCCGTTTGGAGGGCGTGGCAGGGCTGCAGCCAGACGCGATGAGTGAGTCATCACTCCGTACACCAATCCACAGCAACAGCGTTGACTTCTGCAACTTCATGATCACCACAGCACCGAATGGGTTTGTAAACGCTTGCGGCTGTTTTCCTTATCTTGAGTTGCTTAAACGACATAATTATAAGATAAGCCCACCAAACTTCTGGGGAAGTGCTTTGTTAAGAGGCAAATGATCTACTACTTCTGAAGAACCGTGATCTTGGGTAGGGGGGTGATGCAAGTAGCCTATGGGTCGGGATTCAAAGCATAAAATCTTCTGGCGGTGTGTTGGTACACTCATCAATCCACTCAGACCTGGAGAAAACTAGCTAGAACCAATCGGATTATGAGATTTGTCCCGCCTAAAAATGCATAAAAAAACTGTTCCTTCCCTTTCCAGAAGCACTACAGATAATTTTCCTTGATCCCCAGACGTTCCAACTGATAGTGTGCGGAATGCTGTCAATTTTTGCAGATGGAAAAATCACGAGAACAGTTTCCCTAGGGATCTTCCTGAAAACTGCCACTCATGCCAAGAGACCCTCCCTCCCACTCTGTTCCCTGCCAATCACGGTCTGTGTCCTCCTGGAACACGTAAATTAGAGAATTTAGGAGCCAAAGAAAGCAAAAGGAGCCAGTGTTGGACCTGGCAGCCGTAGTGTCACAGCGCTCAGCAGGGGGCGCCATTTCACTAGCCAATCCGTGACAGACGTGGTGGTCTCCAAGGTTACGGACATGGCCTGACCAGGTCAAGCTTACTGATCTGCCGTGCCTTCACCATTCTACAATCGCCTGGCAACCAGACCATATGCCATTCCATCATACGCCTGCTTGTCCAAGACCCAGCAATTCTTTTTTTTTGTCCTCTGTAGGGGACACAAGTCTCTACTATTAATCTGAAGAACTGCATATTCTGATATGATGAGACATACACTACGAGGGACATCCAAATAACATAAAACCGATAATAATTATGAGAATATTTTCATCGCAACATGGTTTTTGTTACATGGTTTTTGTTTTTTTTCCTTCATCTAAGACACTTGTAATTTTGCCCGAAATACAATGAAATTACTAAAAACTTTTTTGTTTTTTCTGCCAGGTCTCAAGAGCACACAGAAGAGATCTGTGAGGACTACAGACTCGGTTTGATAATGAGAAAGCCAAAAGCCTTTAAGGGAACCTCCACCGGGGGGGGGGGGGAACATTAACCAAAAAGCAGAAAATAGGAAAATAACAACATCTCTCATTTGGTTTGTTTCTAAATTGCTTCCTTGTTTAGAATTGGCTTTTTAAAAAGCTACAGTGTTTGGTATGAAAACAATGGAGCAATGCACTATGGGATTGCTCACTCTCTGCTGGCATCTCTTTGTGAAGGGGCATTAGATTCTTTGCAGGGGCATTTGCTTAGCACCTAGGGGTGTGGTTTTCACGGTTGCTGACTTGCAATAATGCATTTACATTCATCTCAACGCCTTGCCAGATCAGTGACTGTTTAAGACACGCTTTGAAGGCTTTGGATTTTTAAAAAAGTGACTATAAAAAAGTAAGCAGTTTCCAGCAGATAAATGTGCAGAAGAAGCATTTTACATCTGTGACAATCAATTGTCCCCACTGTGGGCTCAGCCCGTGATGTTCAAAAGCAGCGCGCAAAAGAAACTTTTGAATACGGAGAACTTTGGATTTTTCACTACATGTATATTAAAATACAGCTATAAATGCAATTTATATGGATGGAATAAATCCCAGATTTAAACACAGACGCGTGCCACGCGTCAAACCTCAGTACTGCAACTCCAAATGTCCAGAGGAGGGACTTGGTGTTGGGCTACTGGGTGGCTCATTCCATTAAGGCACAGTTTTAGTGTCAATGGACCTCCCTGTCTTTTTATAATTGTAATTAAAAAATGTAAATGTAAAAAGACTCAACGGTGAACCGGAGACTGACTGGAAAAATATATATCCATTACATTATTAATATTAATATGTAGCTCACGAATAACAAAAGGCAAGCGGAGTAACATCTGAACTCGGGCGTTAAATATTTATGCGAGTACGTGATCGACTGCGGCACCTTGGCCAGGTTTGCCTTCCACCCGCCCCCACACAAAAATCGGAGTCGAGCCCAGACACCGGCATTCCCTTAGGTCCCAGAAGATTAGGCAGGTAAGCAAGCAAAGCCAAACAACTCCAGATGGGCGGATTCTCTGGACCCGACAGGTCAGTGTAAAAGGGGGGAGGAAGCCAATGGGAGATTAGGGGGGTGGGGGGGCCCCCATCTGTCAAGAATCCCGCCTGTAAAATCCTGGCCACGCGTCAAGAATTCCTCCCTCAACCAATCAAATGATTGAAGTGATTATTGGGAACCGATGGCGCATAAATTAAGTGTGTTTTCAGGGTGACTATTGGCACTGTGAAGAATACTCCAGGCCACAGGTGATTAACAGTACAGCCCGGCGTCAAACTAGATAGCAGTCTCCCCCCACAGGGCTCGGATGGGATTATGCCAAGAGCTTTAATCAAATGAGGAAGCTCAGAACACTTTAAAGAAAGACCTTTTTTCTATCTTACATTTAAGAATGCTCATTTAATTCACACAAAAAACAATGTATACTTGTTTCAAATTTATGAAGAGGAAAATAATGGAAACTCACTGACACGATGTTTATAAATACTCAGCATAATGACTTCTGACTGGCAGCCCAATAAACGGTCGCACTGCTGATTGGTCAAAACGTAAAATGGAAAGCTAGTTACCCAATACACGTTCTCCAGAAGACCAATAGACAGTCCTCCAGTCGATGCAGGATAAGAACTTTGTTCCTTTCAGGTACAGAAAAATACTTCAAACTAAACTTACGTTCTCAGGCAAATAAATAGGTTTAATATAGTGCTGGTTTTCTTTGGTTCTTCGTGTAAAGCTATAATTATAAAAAAATATGATTTTGATTGTACAGGGTATTCGCACTAATTATAAAAACAAATCCTTAAGTTCCCTCGTGTCCTTTCGTTCTTCTCACAGACTCAGTGAGAAGCTCCATTAGGACTGTGGGGGGGCAGATTTAATGCCTCCATACTGACCAAAAGCTAGCGATGGGGCGGGGGGTGTCTGAGGTTCCCCCAAAACAGAAAATGGGTGGAGCTAGAATGAGCTGCCTGTCACAGACTTGTTCTCAACAAATCAGAAGGCTTTTCTCTCTGTAAATTTTTACAGTTGGTTTTGAAAATGGGGACTTTGGTGGTAGCTCCTCCCATTATGTGGGGTTCCTCCAATCGCTGTTCATCTATTTGGATGAGTGGGCGGGGGGCGGGGGGGGGGGCGGGGCACTGAGGTAGCAATGGCATTAAAAAACACACCCCTTGCTTTTGTGGGACAAGGCCGGGACGGGCGGGGGTGATCTGTGGCGTGAGCGCGGGACGTTGGAATTGGGCGTGGCCGGGGTGGCGGGGGCATTCCGGGACGGGGTGCGTCCCGACATAAGGGGGGTGCGGAGGAAGGGGCGTTTCTCGGGGGCGTGGTTTTCGGCGCCCCCTCCCGCCCCAAGGCCCCTCTTCGTGCAGGAGCCGGGGGTGGGCGGGGCCTGGGGAGGGGGCGTGGCCTTTAGCTGGGCCAGCCTGTCGGTCTTCTTCCTCAGGTCCATTTTGACCAACAGGAGGCTGTTTTGCAGTTCCCCCAGGGCGTGGTCCTGAGGGTGTGGCAGAGGGGGCAGGAAGGTGGAAGAGAGTGTGGGCGGGGCCAAGGGGAGGGAGGGAGGGAGAGAGGAGGAGAGGGCATTAAAAGATGAGAGAAACAGAGAAAAAGAGGACGGGAAGGAAGACCAGACCTGTGTCTCCGCCCTCTGACCTCAACATGAAACGCATCGGCAAGCTGCAGAGCTTTTAGCACCAGCTAGCGCTAGCTGGGGGGGGCAAGGGGGAGGAGTCTAAAAAAGACATTCAGTGCAGTTTCATTCAAAAGGCAGAAGGTGGGAGATGTAGTTTTTTTCGTTCCATTGGTTAATTTGCTTGGGCTGTCGTTCTCAGAAACTGTAGCACAGGCTGGGGGGGGGTGGTTGGGGGTTTGGGTTAGACAGGGATGGAAGGAAAGAACAGGAGAAATATTAAGACAAAGAGAGAGAGAGGAAGAATAAAAAAATAACGTATTGGTGAGAGGTAACAGTCATGCATGAAATATGCAGTGGCAGGCGATCATGATGTCCTCCATTCTCCCACTGCACCTGTCACCAAACATTGTACCTGCTTGGCGAGTGTATTATCAGCGTTGGCCAGCGTGAGGCGCAGTCTCTCCCCGCTGGTGCTATGGCAACACGTCCTCTCTGCGGACTGCAGGTCCCTGCCCATGCCCTGCAGGTCCAACCGCAGTTTCCGCAGGCACTGCGAGACAGAGAGAGAGGGGGGGGAGAGAGAGAGAGAGAGAGAGAGAGAGAGAGAGAGGGAGGAAGAGAGGAGAGAGAGAGGAAGAGGTGGAAAGAAAGAGAATGAGGGGAAAGATAGAGAGGGAGAGATGATGAGGGGATAAAAAGCAAGAGAGAGAAAGAGAGAAACAGGAGAAAGTAAAAGGAGAGAGGGAGAGAAGAAAAGAATAGCAGGGGAAAACTGTTATGCAAAAACCAAATCACCAGATTAAACAAATCCATCACTGGGCTAAAAGATCTGGTCCAACCTGTTCTATAACACTCAGATTCACACACACACACACACACACAGTACTGACCCTCTGTCCCTCCTCCAGCTTTCGCTCCACGGTGGAGGTGAGAGTGCTGGAGGGGGTGGGCAGAGACAGCAGGCCCTGGTAACGCCTCAGCTCTGTGGGGTGGGTGCACACATATTTACACCGTCAGTTACAATAGCCCTCCCCAATATACCCATCTCTCTAAAACATACCCCCAACTCAAACATGATAAAACTCATTTATTAGGGTTACGTTAATATTCAAACAGACTGAAGAAACCCACTGACTTGAACCATTTGAGTGGAGCAACTTAATCTGTTCAAGCATACACTGGTCTTTGTGATATTAAAAAAACTTTAATCTACGAGCTGGGGAGGTGCATGAAAACCCTGCAATGACACGGCTTGTTACAGACCTCCCAATGTTCATTCTATTAATTCACCCTTTACCAGGAAAACCCCCATTGAGATTGACATCTCTATTCCTAGGGCTACCTGACATAGACACAGTAGCATAATGTTGCAAGACTAGATCATTATACAGTCTCCATGACAACTTAGGAATGACTATGTAGATATTCTAGAACACGTTAGACCAGTTGTAAACCAACCCTGTTCCTGGAGATCGACCGTCCTGCTGGTTTTCATTTCAACCCTAATTTGGCACACCTGACTCCACTAATTGGCAGCTCAACAAAGATCTTTAGCAGTTGAATGAGGTGTAGCTTTGATAGGGATTGAGTGAAAATCTACAGGATGGTAGATCTCCAGGAACAGGGTTGGGCAGCCCTGCTCTAGCTGTTGAATGATGTGTAGCTTTATTAGGGTTGGGGTGAAAATCTACAGGATGGTAGATCTCCAGGAACAGGGTTGGGCAGCCCTGCTCTAGCTGTTGAATGATGTGTAGCTTTATTAGGGTTGGGGTGAAAATCTACAGGATGGTAGATCTCCAGGAACAGGGTTGGGCAGCCCTGCTCTAGCTGTTGAATGATGTGTAGCTTTATTAGGGTTGGGGTGAAAATCTACAGGATGGTAGATCTCCAGGAACAGGGTTGGGCAGCCCTGCTCTAGCTGTTGAATGATGCGTGTGCTTTATTGGGGTTGGTGTGAAAACCGACAGGACGGTAGATCTCGGGGTAGTAACAGGGTTGGTCGCCACAGCGATAGGCCACAGCACAATGCAGCGTAGGCCTCGTGTGTGTGAACAGTCTCACCCTGCGTTTTCCCCAGCAGCTCAGAGCGACACTGATCCAGCTCCGCCTGCACTCTGCTCAGCTCCTCCGCCACCGAGAAGCAGGCGGAGGAGGAAGATGATGAGGAAGAGGAGGAGAAGGAGGAGGAGGAGGAGGACGCCTGGCGCCGGGAGAGACGGGGGGTCTCTGGGTCGGGCGGCGCGGCGCTCACCCCCGACCCCGCCTCTGCACTCCTCCGCAGCTCGGCAGCCAGCCGCTCGATCTGTTCATCGCGCTCCTGAGAGGAACAGGGGGGGTCAGCGAATAAGAGTCCCTCTGAGGTGTGTTCACACGAGTGAGCGAACAAGTGCTATGATAACTGGACACTCATATTAGCCCAAGCAGCTGATTGTAACTGACAGGCGGGGTTTGCTGCCCTGAAACCATTGCACCCACAGGGAGGCAGGACTGAGGTGTCCGTCTATATCAGGGGCTTTCAACCAGTTTTGATCCATTGACCCCCCACCCAGGCTCATAATTATCGTGGGGACCCCCCAATCATAATAAGTTAAAAAATAGTCACTGCATATCAAGTCATATCGATGGCCAGGGACCCCCTACAGCACCTTCAAAGATCCTCATGGGCCAAAGAACCCCCTGTTGCCAGGGACCCTAAAACCCAGGGTCTACAGCATAATCACCAGAAACCTATCAGAGATGAACTGCTGGTATAATAGATGGGGGAAAAAAGTGCACTTGTTTTGAGCTGTGGAAGAATCTGCCAATCTGTGCGCTCTTTCACAGCGGCTCTGCATCAGGAGCAGTGGACTGAGGAGGACGACGTGAGCGTACAGCTGACGGCTGTCACACAGCTTCCTCCCTCTCTCATCCACCTCATCGCTGTCTGCTAGGAATAGCCTTCCCCTTTTATCCTCCTCCCTCCTCCCTTCCCTCCTCCCCCCTCCTCTCTCTCTCCCTCCCTTCCTCCCTGTCGTCCCTCCCTCTCTCACCACCCTCCTTCGCAGAGTCTCCTCCCTCCCACTCTTCCCCTCCCTCCCGTCTTCCCTCCCTCGCTCTCTCATCCACCCCGTCTCTGTCTGCTAGGAATAGTCTCCCTTCCCCTCCCTTTCTCTCTCTCCCTCCCTCCCCCTGTCTTCCTCCCTCCCTCTCTCTCTCTCATCCACCCCGTCTGTCTGCTAGGAATAGCCTCCCTTCCCCTCGCTTTCTCTCCATCCCTCCCTCCCTCTCTCCCACTCTGTCACTCTCCCTCCCTCTCTCGTCAGGGAGCCATCATATTTCGATAAAACCATAACACACTACTAACATTTATTTCCGCGACGCAGAATTACCAAACGTTGAAATAGAAAAGTAAAGCCGGACTGGGACCTGAGCTGTGCGAGGCAGTCAATTTCATTTGTTAAAGAGCCGTTAACCTATATAAAAATAAAAAAGACGGTTCATCTAATAAATCCCGACAATAAACTATAAAAATAAGGTTTGTGAAGGGCAGCTATGCGGCCTGCTGCCAGCGCCGCTCACCTTGGGCGACATGCTGTGGCTTTAATGACCCCGCAGAACAGGAACCTGCGCGGACTCGATTTATTTCATCGATGTTTTGTATTTGTGTGCTGAAGCAGAGCGCTGGCCTCGCTGATACCAGGGGAGCGAAAGCTTTCAGAACTCTGAGCTGAACGGCCTCTCCTGCTTTTTAAAAATCAGCCGCTGCTGTGGTAAGATCAGGGCCCGATAGTGCTGGCCTCCCCCCCCCCCCGATAGGTATCTGCGGTTTCTTGTTTGTTGCGTTTTAAATTTACCCAACCCTGTGTTCGTAAGGTGCAGTCCTGAGGCTGAATGGTATTGGCACTATTTGACTTTCAGGTGAACCCATTGGGAAAAGGAGGTAATTTAAAATGTCTGTAACAGTAAAATTGAGCTGAAAAGGCACCAGGTTGAATCATTCTTTTGATTGGAATCTTTGCTTCCATTGCCATATAGCGGCTACTTTCTCGCAGTTATCACTCATTTTTGGAGCTATGAGTTATAAGCCTGAGTTCATAACCTGTAGTCAAAACAGTTGTAATCTGAATCTCATGGGAACACATGATAAAGGGCTTTGGGTCTAGCATGGGTCTGGTGGGTGTAGTGTGTCACTGTATGGTGGGTGGTGCATATTGGGTGGGTGTAGTTTGTCTGGTGGGTGGTGCATATCTAGTGGGTGTAGCATGTTCCTCTGGTGGGTGTAGCGTGTCACTGGTGGGTGTAGCAGGCTTCTCTGGTGGGTGTAGCGTGTCTCTCACCTGTATCTCCTGGGTGTAGAATCTCTTCAGGCTCTTCTGCAGGTTGTTGATCTTGTTCTCGTGTCGCTCCTCCATTAGCGCTCTCTCTGACTCCAGAGTCTCGCTGCACAGAAACAGCTGCACATCAACCTCACAGAACAACACACACACACATCAGCCTCACACAACCACTCCCTCCTCCACCTCCTCCTCCTCTTCCTCCCCGTACCTGAAGTCGTGCTCCATGCGCGCGATCACCTCCATCATCTCGCCGCACACCTGCTCCCTCACCCTGGCCTCCAGCTCCTCCTTCTCCTCCCTCTGTCTCTGCACCTCCTTCTTCAGGACCTCGATGGCACATATCAGCTCCTGGGGAGAAGCAGCCCTGTCACTGCACAAATTCACAAGCTGAGAGCTGGAAGCTTTTTTAACTGGGAGGTAATGAGAATGAATCTGTTGGGCAAATGATCCTTATGGTTGGACAGATTATAGCCTGAGGGGAGTTAGACTAGCTCAGGGGCAGGCAACGCTGGTCCTGGAGCACCAATGATGTCTCTGGGCTTTTGTTCCATCGGAACTTGGTTGCTTGGCTACAAGAGTTTGATGGATCATTAAGAGACTGCAATTAGGCAGTTATAGGTTTGGATGGAGCAGAAACCACAACCATCTCTGGCTCTCCAGCACCAGGGTTGCCTACCTCTGGACTAGCTGGTAAAGACAAACAGGGCTGCCCAAACCTGTTCCTGGACATCTAACATCCTGGAGGTTTTCATTTCAACCCTAATTCGCCACACCTGATTCCACTAATTAGCAACTCAATGGGATCTCTAGCTGTTGAATGAGGTGTGGCTTTGTTAGGGCTGGAGTGAAAACCCACAGGAAGGTTAAATCTCCGGGAACAGGGTTTGGCAGCAGTGGTCTAAGCAGTTAAGTGTGTGTTAGTGTGCAGGTCAGAAGAGCAGGATGACACATCCTGGCCTCCGGGTTGTGTCATGGAGTGGGCGGAGTCCAGGAGAGGGGCGGGGCCAATGGGGCCTGTG
>NC_057935.1:4125181-4152681 GCF_018555375.3 Anguilla rostrata
GCAACATTTCTTTTGTCATCCAATGTCTAAAAATTTTAAATATTTGAACTTCTGCTGGGTCTCAGGAGGATATGGAACGACAGCAGAGATCCTCATCCAGGGTCCTGGAGGACCAGAGATGCACCTGATTTCTGTTCCCTCCCAGCCTGACTACACGGCTCTGCTGATTGCTGGAAATCAGAGTCTGAGTACTTGTAGTGTGAGTGGGGAACCAAGGAGAAGCTCCTTCACTCAGTCACCTGTGTTCTTAAAAACTGATAATCCCACTAATCCAACCAAATACGCAACTGTGTAGTTATGGATTCAGATGGAGGAAAAAAAAAAAAACGGAAACTTTTCTGGCACTTCACCACTGAAGTAGATCACAGAACGCTCACCAATCGGCTACTAATGTCTAGTCGCTGCATCAGTGTGAACGCAGGTCTCCACGTCAGTAGCGTGAGTAATGACTTCTGTGCGAAAAAATGAATATTCAGAAACCGGAGGATGCGCGTGAGCACAAAGGGGGAGCGGGGCGGGGGAGGGGGGTATTTGGGGATGAGATACTAATGCTAATCAACATAAGCGGAAGCGCTGGGCTGACGCGATCGCCTGGAGAACGCTATCCAGCGAGGAAAGCAATATGCTGAAGCACTCACATCTTCCGCCTCATCCTTACAGGGGGAAAATATGTGGAGTGGGCACTTCAGGGGGATGCAGTTACCCAAATTAATTTGACGGAAGCACCTCTGCTTCAAAAACTTGCAGCAGCGCTGTGGGTTCGTGGCCAAGAAGCCAACAAGATTTTTTTTTTTTTTTACCCAAAACCTTGAAGCTCCAGCACATTCAGTTCCCAGGTGGAAGCTTGCAGATGTAGCCTTGAGCAAGGATCCGGCTCGAGAAATGAATTTTATGCAACTCGCCCGGGTTAGAGACATCTGCTCAGAAATTACATGCGCTTTAAAAATGAAATGACTAATAACAGCGTGACCACCCCTGACGACGGACTAAATGCACTGAGGCTTGCCGTAAACACGGGCAACAAACACTCCTCACGGAATCGTCCGTGTTTAGCTCATTTTAACGGAGACGTGCGCACGTGTGTGGAACACAGCGCCTCACCCTGGACGGTGTAGGTCTTGCCAGAGTTGGAGACGCCGTACGTGTAGAGCAACCTGCTCTCTCCCTGCAGGACGTCCCGCACGGTCTCCTTCATGGTGCGATCAAAACATTCCTGCTGCGTTGTGCCTGGGCCTAAAATCTGCCGGGGGGGGAGGAGGAGAGGGGTGGGGGGCAGAGGCAATCATCATCATCAGATCCTGCATTCCTCGTTACTACAATCACGCCTGTGCCTGTGCTATTGTACCTGTATCGGACACACCTGTGTGTTGTGCGTTACCTAGGTGACAGTGACCATCGGTGCAATATGCTACCTAAGTCATGGTACCACTTTGTTAACAGTGGGTATCAGTACTGCATGTTGCCATGGTGATGTCACCAGTGTTACCTTGGTGACAAGTGAGCATCCGCGCTGTATATTTATACAGGGGTATGTCATCATCAATGTGTTACCTTGGTAATAGTGTGCAGAAGTACTTTATATTATCTAAGGGGATGTCATCATCAATGTGTTACCTTGGTAATAGCGTGCAGCAGTATTTTATATTACCTAGGTGATGTCATCAGTGTGTTACCTGAGTGAAGGTGAACTTGTGCACACTCTGAGAGACTCTGGGGTCTCTGAGCAACAGAGTCTCCTCATCCTGAACGCACACACACCCCTGCAGAACAAAAAAGAGGACAGAGATCAGTTAGCCCTGATTTTTAAAAAAAATGTTTTTGATGTCACCATCATGTCACACTCACAACTCATACGACTACTACCCTTTACATTAAAAAAAAGAAAATTATGTTCTATGATTTATTCTTGTAAGGCCAGGGGTGCCCGTGTTTATATGGTTTTCAGTCCTAGCAGTTACCAAGGCGATGTCTTCTGAATCATTTTACACACCAAAGCAGGCTGACTCCCATGCTGGACTATAGTTATGCAAGTAGGACGCATGTGCAGCATGTAGCTGCAGCTGATGCTTAATGAAATAATAAAGCTGAGGATGCTTAATTAAATAATTTAAAATGTCCTAATTAAATAATAATTAAGAGCGGAAGTTGGCACAAAACCCTGAAGTGGATCGCCTCCTTCTCTGAGCACTCTCAAATAAGGTCACATGACAAGACTGATCGAGACCCCCCCACTCCACTGACCTGTTCCTCCCCTCTCTCCTTCTCTACGTCCATCAGAGGACGAATGCGCAGGTAAACACGCACTCTCTCCGTACTGCCATCTTCCTCTCCACTCCCTCGTTCGTCAGGTCCCACCTTCCTCTGCTCCATCTGAGAGAGCAGGAGAGAGAGAGAGAGAGAGAGAGAGAGAGAGAGAGAGGTGGACAGAAACAGAGAGATAGAGAGACAGGGGGAGAGGTAGAGAGAACGGTACCACAGAACAAGCTCTTTCACAGAGTCTTGCAAGAGAGTACTCAGCTGGTGCATGAAAGAGACACTAGGGGTGGGGGGGGGGCAGATGAACGACTTGCGGAGAGACCGCCATCCCGGGGGGACGTTGCTCTGAGCGTCACGCATTTGGATAAATAAACAGTTTATAAAACGCCAGGAAAAATAATCAGAACATAAATCAACGCGCGAGAAATAGAACGGCCCATTGTGAGCAGGTGGCTGGAGGCGATGTGACCAATCGCGGTGAAGGATGTTTATGCGGGACTGAAGGCTAAACGTTGGACACGTTCATGTTTACGCAAACTAATGAATGTGTTCGGCAATGCCTTTTCGCACAACAGAATTCATTGGATTTTAGACGTGCAGTGTGAATTGGGCAAAGGAACCTCTCTAACCTAGATAAAGAAGGAAAATAACTTTTTTATAGTAACGTTTTGTACAATGCTGCTACGGTTATCATGGCCAGCGTCTTGAAGGGGGCAGGGAGGGATGGAGGGTGCGTGGCTAAACGGAAGGGTCATTGAAAGGCACATGCTTGCCTATGGTAGTGCAGTCGTGATTGGCGGGCACGTGTCTCACCTCGCGTCCATTCGTTTGCGCCACCGCTGGGGCACAGATATTGGAGACCTCGTGCAAAGTGGTCGCGCAGCGCCGTGAACCTGCGACGCCGCCCGGGTTGGCTGCAGTGGACTCGAAAACGGCGGCACCTCCCTCCTCCTCGTCTGACAGCGGATCACGTGGTGGAGCAACACGCAAAGCCATGGCAACGTCAACAACCACAACCTGGTGGGGTACAATGCCTGTCTCAACATTCATCCATTTGTATCAAATGCATCTTTGTCAGTTTGAAACCAAATTATATATGGATGGGTGTTGCGCTTTCGAATGATTCATTAAATATTGTCCAGGCCCTTGGTTTAAAGCAAAGTTGCGCTGTAATGCCGTTTGCCAGAAACTCGCACAGGCCTGCAAGATTCCATGAGTTTAGGAAGTCGTGACCATTCTTTAACTGCCTTTGGTGAAGAATTTGGCATCTGACTCATAGACTGAGCTGCAGACACAGACTGCCATTCACGGGTCAACTGCCGTTCCCATAATAGTGACACTGCTCCACGCTCACGAAATACTGTACTTTGCTGTTTTACGGAGCGAGGTAACGTTAAGACTACGTTAGCCAGAGCCCGTTAGCCAGAGTCAAAGTGCAACTATTAAGTAGCAAACTTTAGGAAACTTACTTTCTGACCTTGTGTAGCTAAATAGCGAGCTCCTACACAAAAAAGGTCAAAGTTAGTTTTGGTCCCACGGCAAAAAGCTTGTTATCCAGCGATGAAGTTATTTTAGGTAGTAAAAGTACTTAAAAACAGCATGTGGAAGATGTTACCAAACATGTATTGCTTCAGAGCATTATTCCAATCAACTAATTGGCCAGCTAGATGTTGAACGTTAGCAGGCAAACAAAAACATGCAGAAAAGATCACGAGAAATATTTGTCTTACACGCACGCACAAAACAACACTACATAGAGCGCAAAATATACGTAGCTTACAGTTGCCAACATGGCCATGTGATTCTAGTGGAGTCGATGTTATGAAGCTACTACGCATCATTGCATTTATATGTTGTTAAGTAGCCACATAACACGCTTATTGGCCCGAAACTATAGAAGCAAAACCAGAGAGTCACTCCGCTCTGTTCTAATCAGCACAGTAGCTTACTTTATTAGCAAACCCGCTGTTCTGCTGTCAAATCAAAGTTAGCAGGCAAACTATGACTCATGTTATAAAACAATTATGTTAGATAACGTAGCTAGATAATGCACCGTGCACACTATTTGCGGTTGTTGACATGCAATAAACCATACTGTACGGGTAACTTTACTCACTTTTCTTTTAGTCCGTAGATATCTTGTTAAGTTATTCCTTCAAATAAATAGCTTATTTGTGGAATTCTTTTATTGGACTGTCCACTGGCAGTACGTTGTAAGTTGTCACCTTCACCCGTCACGTGAAGTGTTAAAATAACTTTGTAAAATAAAAATATTTTAAAAATTGAGAACTATTATAAAAAGTAAGCAGCAGTCTAATCTAAGTTGTACATTTAAATATCGTGTTAGAACACAGACTATTCACTACTTTAGTTAGCGAAATCCATAGCTTTTCTCCAACATTACATGTAGCAAGTTGAGTTCGAGGTCAGTTGTGTGACAACTCCAAAACTTTTTCCATGTTCTACAGTCCTGTTCTAACTCAGCATGTTCTTCCCACAGAATTTAGCGCATCCAACCAATTCAAACTTCGCGCCCCGTCACCCAACCAATCAGCGTAAGTGGAATTCTCCCGGCCAGTCGCGACCATGGTGGAGAGAACGGAATTTTTCAAACAGCCAATGGAATTAACTTCATAGCTGCCGGGATTTTTGGGTACAAACATGCGCTTGGAGGGCTTCGGAGGTATGCGTTCCAAAACCGGAAACAAATGTAACAAACGATCAAGAACCCTACTGTTTTGGGAGGTGTATCACCCCCTCATTGTAACTGCGATGGAAAATGTAACTATCTTTAATTGTTGTTTGATACTGTTGCATTCATTTTTTTGTAGCCTGCATGGTAATATAGTACGTCCTTGTTCTGCTATGTCGCCATGCATTGTAGGCTACGTACAGTATCTTTCTACCCCGGAATTGTAAATCGCTCTGGAGAAGAGTGCTTGCAAAAGGATTTGGTGAATGAAACGTTATAGCTTGTAACGAAAAGCTGCTGTAGATTCTGCGACGTCGTTATGTAAATTATGTAACGTAACTCCTGCAAGTAAGTTTGGAAGAATTTCTTGGAATTTATCCAATACCGGTGCAGGCTAATTTGTATTTTAGTTTGCATATTATTTCGATTCCCATACACTTTTTCCTCTGAATTGTCCCCTGTGCATTTTTCAAAATCCCGTACATTTACAGTAAACTTCCTGCCTGGTATCCCTGTGGATGAAAGTAATGTGCCGTGTTTTTGCTGGCGGCTAATGAACACAAAACGAGAGAGAATTATGTGACTGACTTTTACGAGTCTTCTCTTTGAAGGGTCAAAACGAACATTCTTTAATTCCTGCCTTTTTATGCGGCCGACGCCGCACGAGCTCGCCTTCATGGACCGCGGAGGAAATTGCACTACCTTGTTAATTCCGGGCTCCTAATGAAATGATTTCCATTTTACTTTTGCGGATGTGGACGGCAGACCCTTGGGGGGTCTCGCTGTGCGGAGACTTTCCCTGCGCTTTCCCAGACATCACGCTGCGTCTCCTGCTGCTGAGAGCAGATGCCCCGTGGCGCGCAGCTGGGCGGGCTACCCCCGCTGGTCCATAGACCCAACAAGCTGGGCCATAAGATTAACCACCCTCCAACACGGCATAGAATGCAAATAACGCGCGCACACAAAAAAAAAATGCTTCACGTCACTCGGCCTATCCTTTGATCGCTTCCTTGCTATTCTAGCAACGTTTCTATGCGTCGTGGACACGCTGTCGCTTCTATCCAGCGCATAGGGGAAATTAAAAAGTACATTTAGTCCCATTTAAAAGACACTGGGTTATAACATGACAGAGCATTAATCTTGTGGATGCTGTTATTCAGAGGGAGTCTCAATGCAAATGAAAATAAGTACTGTAAACGGGTGATAAAAGAAGGTTAAAATAAAGGTTAGGGGCATTGGTTGACTAAGAGGCATATGGCACTCACTGAAATCATCCGTTTCATATGGCCAAACTTTTTTGTGTTGGGAATGCTATTTACACCTCTGTGGAAATATAAGAAGACCGTTATTATTTTATACTTTCTTATTTTCATCTGTTTAAGTGATATAAAAATAAGAAGTGACTAATGTGCAGGGTGTAATTTGTACTATTAAGTTTAAATTAGATTCAAAATGAAGCTTTTTCAGTGAACAATTCATATCTATCAACTCCTTGAGAAGTTGAACACCTCTACTGAAATAACTTTTAAATATATAGATTGCATTTGTACATTACTATGGAATAATAATGTACAAATATTATTTACAAATGCATATAGACAATGCCATTTTTAATTTCTACGTTTATTGTCCTTGTTACGTTCTGGTGACTTTGCTGCCCCCTGCTGGTGATCCTGTGCTTCTCTCTCCCTGGTGATTTGGAGCTTTGCCGTAATGAAGTGCAGGTGGTCTGCTTGGCTCCACCTGTCCGTGGGCGTGCACAGGTCCTGCTGTCTGTAATTCTTCTGTGCTGAACAGACAGGTGGTGACTAACGTTGCTGTCAGCTCTGGGTTGTTATTTGATCGTTGGGTTTATTTATTTTTAAAATATAACAGTGTTCACAGCCTGATTTTTATTTTGAATTTTTGTATGGTGTTGCCATGGACAGGGACAGGTATGTTCATTCTTTTCTTTCATGTGTGGATGCAATCCACTTCTGGTCCGTCAGTCTTATGCCTTGTCTCTGTGGGCAAAACGTATCTCTTCCAGAAGTGATGTGAGAAGGGGAACGGACATGACGGCTCCTGATTGGTAAGAAATCGAGGTACAGAGATGGGGGAGATTTGATCGGTAAGAAATGGACGGGGCAGAGCCATGTGTTTGGAGAGAAACGGAAGCACAAACGGAGGGTCAAACTGTGTGATTGGTTTTTCCGTTTTATGAGAACATCGTTGGGGATGGAGTTCAGTCTCCACTATCCGTGTCTTCTGCTGCGATTGGGCACCTGGCTGGCACAACATGGTGCCATTGGTCGTCATGGAGACCCGGGCAGAAAAACAAACTCTTGTTTGATCATTTGAGTAGTGCCACTGTGGCATTGGCATTAGACTAACATTGTATGACACCCTGGTAGGATGTGGGCTGCAATTTGCTATTTACATCCAGCCAGTGTAACCAGTAGAAAGACACCTTGGCATAGTGATGACACATTTGGCAACAAAGCAACTGGAGGATGCGGGCATCGATCCCACTACCTCTCGCATGCTAAGCGAGCGCTCTACCACTTGAGCTAATCCCCCACCTTATGCCCAGGTGGTATTGCACCAGGCTCGAGGGGTCAATTGCACACAGCCAGTGTGATAAACAGGGAAACACCAACTAGAGAACACGTTCAACAGGAAAACCACTGGAGGATGCGGGCATCGATCCCGCTACCTCTCGCATGCTAAGCGAGCGCTCTACCATTTGAGCTAATCCCCCATCTCATGCCCTGTAACCATTGCACCAACTGCCAATGAGAAAACACATTTACCAGGAAAACAGCTGGAGGATATTTTTATCTATGTACATGGAATAAAAACAAGAAATGTGTAGTGTGTAATGAAGTAGCCCTAATGTGTTCCCTTTCATTAAAAGAAAAGGCTCGGTAAACAATTAATATCTATCAACTGCACGAGAAGCTGAGCATTTTCATTTTTTAAAAACCTGGGAAAAAATAAATGAGAACATAGTATAGCCATTAAACTAATTATTAGCAAAAACGTATAACTATACAAAAAAAATAAAAATACATAGCACAATCATTATTATATAACAGTATAAATACAAAAGATTATTTCCAAGCTATTCAAAAGATGATCTATTAAAAGAATATTACAAACAAAAGACTTGTTACAAAACTATTGAATAGATTGAATACAAAATGATATAAAATAACCAAATGTCCAAACATTATTTACAAATGCATAAATACAATGCAGGTTCTACTTTTTACTTTTGACTGTCCTCCGAGCACTATTCCTTTGACACTGTACTAGCTGGTTTCCTCTGTTGTGAATCACGTACATTTTCTGCTTGAATTTGCAGTTACCTTCCTCTTATTAAACCTTGTCTTTGCGGTGGTTTCCCTGGAGACAGGAGGTGTTGGTGGAGCAGAGCTAGTGTCACTTCTGTCTCAGAACTGAGGCTGGAACGTTACCAGCCTGGGAGGGCTCGACCCCTGTCTCAGCAAACTGTCTGAGTCTGGTCATTAATGGCCATTTTTAAATCTCCCATGGCCTCATAAGATTTTTTTTTAGGCCATCTGAGGTCAACAACGGAAAAAAATGTGAGAATCTATGTGATGACATCAAGGGGAGCTTGTTATGTAGGGTAGTGGGTATCGATTGTCCACACACAGGCCTACGGGCTGCAGCCCGTCCCCTCAGCCACTAGAGGGCCTCACCACTCAGGGACCTAAATTGAAATTTTAATGGAATTTATAATTGCATTTTACTGAGGTTTGACCTATTACTTACCCCGTAGCATAGCTGTAAACTCGCGCTGTAAAAGGATGGTCGTTAATCTTGGCGACGTTACTAACTTCTCAATTTAGCCATTAACGACCTAGCTAACTGCATTTAATGTTGCTGCGAGAAATGCATCGCAAGTTAGCAAAGTTTATGTATTATATATTATAATATATTGTTGTTTCTGTTCGAGTCTAGTAAGTTAAGCATGTCAAGCGGAAAATTTGACAGCGCGGCGCCAAAAAAATTAACTTCTTTCTTCATTTCTAGTCGGATGATTATTTAGCGTTAGCAGTAGACTAACCGATGAATGCTCCACAATCGAGCCCTGCCCTAACGTTCCCTGCCAATGCTGACCCAAGTGCTGCCGCATCAACCTCAGCCAACATCCGGACCACCTTCTCCAGAAACTATACTACCCTGACCAGGCACGGCCGCGGTATCAACCGTTTTTAGCGTCGAGTCGACCATCTCTGGAAACACTGATAGCGTTAGCACTGCCAGTGGTCCCAACAAAATTTACCCACTGTTTTGATGTGATTCACTGGTGAGTCGAATTTTTCTGTTCAATCTGATCAGTTTGAAGGCACAATCCATGATCCAAATATTCATTGCTTACCAATCAAAGCGTAGTCCCACCACCAAACGTCAGCCTTTACTGGTACTGGAGACATATTTTAATTCTAAAGTCATTAGCAAGCCTCTTGATGTATCAACTAAGATAATGGTAAGAGGTAAATAAGTGTTTTCATGTATAACATTGCTGAAGCTAAACCATTTTAACTGTAGCAATATTTGTTAACATCAGAGTAAAATAGCCCTGTATTTTGAACTGTGATGATCGGTTGAGACAGATCCATTTCGGTGTAACTTATTTCCATCTATGAGTCACACAGTCTTCAGGAGTGCTCAGGAACATGTCTCAATTTGTTGTGGCCGCAAATACAGATTGGCCTTGAAGTCTAGAATATTACCATGTTGGGTGTTGGGGTTGGCTGACTTGGTCTAGCAAGCCAGGATCTCATATAGGAGTGCCAATGAAAAATCATACCATTCGGTCAATAGGAGCTGTTGTCTTGACCTCATCACAGAGCAGACCAGCTAGGCCATTGCCTTCTGCTGTGACGGGCGCCTGGCTGGCAAAGTGCATTTGCATTGGTTGTCATGGAGACCGGGGCAGAGAAACAAAACTTGCTGCCGCATTTGATTGGCAAGAAATGGATGGGCATGAGCATGCCAAGTCCTGATTGGTAGGAAATGGAGGTGGAGAGATAGGGAAATTTGATTGGCCAGAAATTGATGGGGCAGAGCCGTGTTATTGGGAAGAAATGGAAGCAAAGGGAGCTCAAACTTGTGTGGATTTTGGAAGACAAACTATTGTGATCATTACAGTGCCAATACCCCCTTCTAAGGCTGCTGTGGCATTACGTAAGACTTACATTGTGTGACACATCTACCACGAAATCATCAAAACATTGTATAATTGGAGGATGCGGGCATCGATCCCGCTACCTCTCGCATGCTAAGCGAGCGCTCTACCATTTGAGCTAATCCCCCATTTTGTGCCCTGTAGCCGTTGTACCAGGCTCAACGGGGCAGTTTCAGTGTGCATAAATGGAGTTTAAACCTGAGGTTAAACCTCAGGTCAGGTTTAAACAGGAGAACCTGTAGACCACAGAACTGAAATAGCTAATACTTGTTTCACAGATTTGGATAGTTTGGATAGTTGATCCTATTAACGGTTCACATAGTCAGTGTACTCAACAGGAAATCATCAAAACATTGTATAATTGGAGGATGCGGGCATCGATCCCGCTACCTCTCGCATGCTAAGCGAGCGCTCTACCATTTGAGCTAATCCCCCATTTTTTGCTCTATAGCCGTTGCACCAGGCTCAACGGGGCAATTTCAGTGTGCATAAATGGAGTTTAAACCTGAGGTTAAACCTCAGGTCAGGTTTAAACAGGAGAACCTGTAGACCACAGAACTGAAATAGCTAATACTTGTTTCACAGATTTGGATAGTTTGGATAGTTGATCCTATTAACGGTTCACATAGTCAGTGTACTCAACAGGAAATCATCAAAACGTATAATTGGAGGATGCGGGCATCGATCCCGCTACCTCTCGCATGCTAAGCGAGCGCTCTACCATTTGAGCTAATCCCCCATTTTGTGCCCTGTAGCCATTGCACCAGGCTCAACGGGGCAATTTCAGTGTGCATAAATGGAGTTTAAACCTGAGGTTAAACCTGAGGTTTTAACAGGAGAACCTGTAGACCACAGAACTGAAATAGCTAATACTTGTTTCACAGATTTGGATAGTTGATCCTATTTACAGTTCACATAATCAGTGTATTCAACAGGAAATCATCAAAACATTGTATAATTGGAGGATGCGGGCATCGATCCCGCTACCTCTCGCATGCTAAGCGAGCGCTCTACCATTTGAGCTAATCCCCCCTGCATTTCGCTCGTAGACATTACGTCATAGTTATTCGTCGACACCTCGTGACATGCCGGAAGCTCAATAGTAAAAGGAGGGTGGAGCTTAGCCACAGCAAAATGGCGACCGGAGTTGGGAGTGAGTATTGTTCTTTGTCGGGGAGCTGAAATAACGGTCAACCAGCTTGAACTGAAAATATTACTCATATTTGCCGAAAAGCAATCGGTGTTTCGTGTCGTTTATTCGTTTTGGGTGTGATAAATATTACAGGTGTCCTTGAGATAAGGAGTAATTTTGTTAAATTGCAGGCTGCTAGCTAGCTACTGACCGAGACGCGGAAAATCTAGCCACCTAGCTAAGTAGTTAATTTGTTGTTGACATTGTCAGCCGTCTGGCTCTATAACGCAGTTATTTGTGCCTGATATTATATTAGCTATTTTCAGACGCCAGTTGCCACCTGGGTAACGTTAATATCCATACCGGTATTTCTCATTGGCCCAGTTACCATGACCTACATAAACTAGCCCGTTGGTGAAAGCAACACGAAGGCTGCTAGCCAGCTGCGAGCCCACACGGCCTGGCTGATTATTTACGTTAAGTGGGTGATGTATAGTCCTTAGGGGTGCTCAGCGATTCATTTTTTTCCGGTGAAAAAACAATTGCAAAAAAGCAATTAACTAGCGTTATCACGTTAGTTAGTTGCTGTTTCTTTTAATCGGAACGATATTCGTGTGGGATCAGAGTCGCCGTACCCATCTTTTTTATTCTCAGCCGCCTTCACGCTGCTTTCCTCTCTTCTGCAGAACACAAGGTGCTCTCTCTCGGGCCCACGGAGCCATGGTCGGTCCGGGAGAAGCTGTGTTTGGCGTCTTCCGTCATGAGAAGCGGAGACCAGAATTGGTACGGTGCCCCATGCATGCTGAAGATTCGTCCTGTCCTTTTTAATATCGGCGCATCCCAGTGCTGTGTCTCTGGCTTGTAGTCTTGTTTGTTTGGACATGTCTTTGTGCACAAATCAAAGATAATTTCATCTGGCAGTTTCATACTCCGTGGTTTTTTTAGTCATATGGGGTGGCTTAACATGTCTTTAAATTATAATGGCATCTTAAATTAGGGCGACTGTGATTTTTAAATTGTTTTGCTAGTTCCCGTGTTTGTTGTTCTATTTTGTGTATTTTTGAGTATCTGCAACTAAATTGCCCCTGCCTAGCAGTAAAGGTCTATTGTTGACTTATTGCTCGATTGGTTTGTCGCTCTCTCAGTCTCTTTTCACGTCTGTCTCTTTGTTTTCCCGTGCTTTTTTCTGACCTGTGCGAGCTGAGAGAACATTAAAAAGCTGATTTTGTTTCTTTGTCCGGCAGGGTATCCGTCAGCCGAGCTATAAAGCCATTTTCGGAACCGGGACGACCCCCGGACTGGTTCTCTCAGAAGGTAACCATAGCAACCCAACCCAATCGATGTACGATGGAGGCATATAGACTGTCACAGGTCTGTGCCTTCGTTCCAGGACCCAGACGAGCTGGCTGCAGGGGATTAAATAAGTCAGCTAGGCTGGTTCTCTGCTGGAAAGTTTGTGGAAAGTGCACTTGTTACAAGCACGCGACCCGTGTAGCGTTCAGGGTCCCTGAATGGGCTTGGGAAAGACTAAACCTGAGCTTCCTAGTTGAAGCCGGACTGCGCGTTTCTGGTCCAAATGAATGTTTGACATCCACAAGGATTGTCAGGCAGTTGTCACTTTAACACAGGAACTGAGCCTACCAATCCCTCCCTGTAATGTGTGGTTTTGGGGAAATGCCTTATGGGTAAAATGGGTTTAAATTGCTCCCTCACCTCCTCCTCACTCCTCTACCTCCCACAGCACTGCGCCTCCCAATATTCAGAGCTCCTGGAGACTACAGAGGCCCCAAAGTGAGTAACCGCTCCTCAGTCTCATCACTGTCTGGCTCATATTGTGTCTCCAAGGCTCTATTGTTTCCACCAGGAGGATATGTGCTCCTAAGCTGAAAAATTTAGGAACACACTAATGCATCCCAGTTAGTAGAGGTGCCTTTAAATTATGATCTCTGTCACTGCGTGGAGAGAGCATTCTGGGTGAAATTCTGCTTGGGGTTGTGAGTAGTTGAAGTGGTGGCATTGTGGCCACATGACCTCGGTGTCAGACGATGGCCGTGATGTCATGGTGGCGTGGTGTCATGTGACAGGCGGAAGCGGGGGGAGAAGGGGGAGGTGGTGGAGACGGTGGAGGACGTGATCGTACGCAGGCTGACGGCCGAGCGCATCGAGGAACTGAAGAGGCTGCTCAGAGACACGCAGGAGAAGTACAGGTACGGAGCTGCTAGACCCCACTGTCCCGAATCCCCTGCACCCCTGCACCCCGCTGTCCTGAACCCCTGCACCCCACTGTCCAAAACCCTCACCACTGTCACTTCCTGTGTCCACAGGAAGCTGAAGAAGGAGGCGGAGCTTATCCAGGCTGGACATCTGGACACAAAACTGGAGGAGCTGTGGGGAGAGATTGTGCAGTAAGAGCCATCTGCCTGTATCCTGGCGACCACACCGCTGTCTGTCTGTGTGTCTGTCTGTCTGTATCCTGGCGACCACACCGCTGTCTGTCTGTGTGTCTGTCTGTCTGTATCCTGGCTACCAGACTGCTGTTTGTCTTCATTTATTTCTTAATTTTCTTATTTATTTCTTAATTTTCTATCTTAACTGGGAGTTAATTTATTGTTTCATGTCTGAGTTTCTGTTGGTTTATGTTAGGATGTATTGACGTGAGGTGTGTGTGTGTGTATACAGTATGTGCATGCATGCGCATCTGTGTGTCCGCGTATTTATGGTTTATTTCTTTTACTCGATTGGCAGAAAGAAGAAACAGGAAGAGGACGAGGCAGAACAGAAGAGGAAGGCCACTGATGCTGCGTATCAGGGTACAGTCCACCAGTTCCCTTAAGTCCATGTTCACAAGATAACCCTCAGTCTGTTATTCCTGGTTATGTTAAATGGACTGCATTTTATAGCGCTTTATCCAAGCCTGTCATGATGCCTCTTTGCCAGAGCATTTAGGTTAGGTGTCTTGCTCAAGGACACTTCAACAGGCGCCAAGGCCCGACTGCCAGACAGTCGTCCACCTCCAAAGTCATGTTCGCCCCACCTATCACTGAGTATCTCAGAGTGGGAGTGCTGATCTAGGATCAGTTCATTCTTTTAGCTCATGGTGGATGAGGGCCGGATGTGTACAAGGGAAGCCTGATTCTAGATAAACCCTCCTACCCATGTAACAGGTGCTTTGTGAATACAGGTCTCTTCAGCAACACAGTCATAACTCAAATCATAAACACTGCGTAACTGCCATCAGGGGAAAACGTGATTAAACGAGGTAATAGTCCGTCGTTAGGTCTGTATTTAACAGCCTGCTCTGGATTCTGATTATGACGTGGTAAAATCTGCTGTTTAAAAAGCTTGTGAACTTGCCCCTGAGGTTTACTGGCAGACGTTTAGATGTTTTCGGAGACAAGATGAGCAAACGTGTGTGTAATTAGCTCAGGATAAGGAGTGCTTATTTGATGGGTGGTGTTGCATAGGTAGACTGGGGTCCGTCCTGCTTGTTGACTCCTTTGCCGTCCGTCCCTCCTCTTCCTCAGTTCGGCAGGCGGTGAAGAACACCCCGAAACGGGCGACCAGCGTGGCCGTGCGCTCCCCGCTGGGCGGCGCCTCGCCCGGTTTGGAGTCGCCCGTGCCGGAACCCGCCCACCCTCCCCCGCCCCCGCCCCCGGTCCCGCCCACGCCCACGGCCCTGCCCACGCCGGACGAACCCTGCGCCCGCCCACGTAGCGCCGGCACCTCAGCGTGCGCTCCCTCTTACCGCCGAAACGCCCCTTTTCTGAAAAAGATCGTTCCCACACTGACTGTTGACCTCGAACAAAACATGTTATTTTATAATTTATTATGCATAATCTGTTGGTTGTATTATTGATGAACGCTTACTTTGAGTAGTTTTATTTCAAATCTTTTTCTGATGACATGTTATTTGGAATTAAACTGAAGTGTGGTTATTTTTCACGAAAGAATTTCCAAAGTTACTTTACAGACACATAAACTGTGGAACTGTACATTTTTTTCCCCAGAGCTGTTCACTGTTAAAAACACTCTACAAAGGTGGCCCACACAAGCTTTGACGATCCTCTCTCTTACTCCTTCCTTCTTTCTCCATCCCTTTCTCCGCCCCTCCCCCCAGCCTCCCCAGCCCCCCCAGCCCCAGCCCCAGCCCCAGCCCCAGCCCCCCCCCCAGGCCCTGCCGTTTTCATCCCCCTGGCCGAGCCGTCGGGGCCCGCCGTGGCGGAGGCCAGCCCTAGGCCTCTCCTGGAGGACTCCCCGCAGAAGAAGCTCCTGAGCCAGAAGGCCACGCCGCCGGCCTCCCCCCTGCTGTCGGAGCTGCTGAAGAAGGGCAGCCTGCTAGCCGCTAGCCCCCGCCTGGTCAGAGCGTAACCCTCGTCTACACCTCCTCCCTTTTTGCTGGTTTATGTGTGCTCCTGGGAGCACTGTTGTCCCCACAGCGAGATGGTCACGGGTTCGAATCCCGGCCCGGGGCCTTTCGGTGTGGAGTTTGCATGTGCTGTCCTGACGCCTCTCTGCCCTTGCAGGTGGGGGATGGAGACATACCTGCAGGCCTGTCTAATGGAGCCTCCGCCATCTCTGCCGGACAGGCCACCACAGGTAACCACGCTACACCCCTCACGTCTGTGTGTGCATGGGGGAGAACCTCGGCCCTGTATCGGCGTACTGGTCACCCGGTACAGCAGTTAAAGGGTAGCGATTTGGTATGTTGTTGGGTCTGTATAGAATGTGCATTTCCAAATGGCAAGCTGCAGAGAAGAGATGAGTTTTGTTTCTTTGTGGTAGCCTCTACCTTTCTTGATTACAAATACTGTAGCCCTTTCAATTGCACGCGCACACACACACACACACACAAATCACACACACACACTAGACACAGTTTCTTCCTGCCATGTGTGTGTGCGGGCGTGATGGAGAGATGTCAGTGCTGAATTAGCCATCACGTCTCACTGTGCATGCTTATGCTGCTGTAGTAACGTCTGCTTCCAGCTCAAGGCCTTGTCGCTCTCTGTCATGTCTGTCCATCCTTCGTCTGTCTGTCCGTCCATCCGTTTGTCTGTCTGTGTGCCAGGTGCTCCCACGCTGTCTCGTCTGCTGGAGGCCAGCCCCGCCCAGTTCCCCGCCCCTCTGGGCCCAATGGCTGCCCCTGAGCTCCCCAATGCCCACCCCCCTCCTGCACCTGTCCCTGCATCGGACAGCACCACCTCGCTCAGCACAGGTCTCTGTCGCTCTCTCTCGCTCTCACTCGCTCTCTATCTCTCTCTCTGTCCCCCTTTCTCTCTCTCTCTGTCTCTCTCTCTCTCTCTCTCTGTCCCCCTTTCTCTCTCTCTCTCTCTCTCTCTTGCTCTCTCTCTCTCTGTCCTTTTTCCCTTTCCCACCCTCTTCTTTCCTCCTCTCTGTCCTTTGCACGCAACCTTTTTTATCCTGTCTCCTCTCTCTCTCTCTCTTCTTTTATGGCGCTTTTCGTTTCTTTCTCTCCGTCTCGTTTGCTCTCCCTCCTTTCTCCCTCCCTCTCTGTCGCTCGGTTTTGTGAACCTCTCTTGCGCCCGAGTCCGCAGCTCCGGTGCCTTCGGCTGACCCGCCCGGCGTTACCGTGCCGCGCCCCAGCGTCTCGCCCCAGCGTCTCGCCGTCTGTTCAGTAAAATCGACCGCGGCCTCATTTTAGCCCGTCCCTCTGAAACGGTCTAAACTGAGAATAACGGAAGAGCGAGACCGCACAGAGCTGCTATTAAGCCCGGGGGTGAAAGAGGAAGGAAGTCGATGTTCTCGTCGATAGCGCTGATGGCGCGAGGTCGTTAGTTGATGTTTGCTTCATCCCTCATTCTCTTCGCTCAATAGCACTAATGCCACCGCTAGAGTTCTGCTGAACTACTGCCTGCTGTAAAGAACTGGAAACTTATGCGTGTGTATTTGTGTGTGTGTGTGTGTGTGCGTGTGTGTGGATTTTTGTATTTGTGTGTGTGTGCGCGTGTGTGCACATGCGTTTTTGTGTGTGTGCGCACGTGTATGTGTATTTGTGTGTGTGTGTGTGTGTGTGTGTGTGTGTCTGTGTGTGTGTGTGTGTGTGTGTGTCTGTGTACAGGGGAAGACCCAGGCATTAGTGCAGAGGCCGTGGTGAGCCCTTCTGCAGCGGAGGTGAAGGCTGCGGAGTTGGGTGAGGAGGACCTGGTGGCCGTGTCCTACATTGGGGACGAGCTGGACCTGGAGACCGTGGGGGACATCATTGCCATCATAGAGGAGAAGGTACCCACAAGGCAGTTTGTCCCCACAAGGCAGTTTGTCCCCACAAAGCAGTTTGTCCCCACAAGGCAGTTTGTCCCCACAAAGCAGTTTGTCCCCACAAAGAAGGTTTACGACAACAGCGACCCCACAGTGACAAATTTTACCACATGATCTGGTCCATTGAACGTTGATTTGTTGAACAAAGGTTTTTCACAACAAGCAGGCCCCACAATGGCACGTTCTCCTGCAAGGCTTTTAGTGATGGCACATCGGTTTGTCCCCGCCAAGCTGGTTTATGACAACGTTGAGGCTGCATTACCACTGAGTCTGAACGATTGAGCGTTGGTTGATGGATGCAGGTTACCGCTCGTTTTTAACGATCAAACTTTTGCGCAACGCTTCTGCATTTCCTCTACAGAAATTTGTCTGTTTGGCCTGCACTGGTTTCAAAGGTTATGTGCCAGTCTGACCCTCTGGACTGGTGAAAGAAAGCTTTCCAATTTTGGGATGCTGTTAGACAATTGGAATCGTGTTAAGGAATGGGCGAGGGGAATATTCAGTTCAGATGCCAAATTTAATTAGTCTTAAATGCCATGCACGGAACAAGAAAGGTTGGCGATGTTTGTGCTGATGATCCGCTCAGGCGGATGTGCAAAGGGTGAGCAAACCTTCTGAAGCTTAACGGAGTGAACAGGTCCGGTGGGAAAACCTCCAGTTATAGACGCCGTGTGTTTCGCACATCTTTTATTTTCCCACAGTGGCCTTTGGTGGGCTAAACTGTAAACACCTCACAGCTGGACCAGTGAGGGTTTGTAGCTGGAGGGGAAGGCACCGTGTGTTTAAATCAGAGATGTTACTTATTTTTCCTCTTGTTCGTAAGAACAGGGCACAATATACTAAGAATGGCATGGTTCCGTGCCACGGTCAGATGATGCGCTTGCTTCATATCCCGCTTAAGACGGGCCTGAAACGGACCAGTAACATTCTTGTTACTCTCCGTTCGCAAACGGGGCTATGTTGTCATCAGAGATGTATCTGATCGGCCTTAGTCAGAATTGTCCCCCTGAGTATTTAATCAGAATTTCGGCTGAAAAGAATATAAAATGGATTAGAGTCATGAAGACCACGCAAGTTAAAAATAAGAAGAATTTATTAACAGGCAGGTAGGTTATTAGCTTAGAATTCAGTCAATTATAAAATACGGAAGGTTTAAACATAAATACAGAGTAAAAGTTCTTACCCAGACTGTAGCTACCACGGAACAAGAGAAGCCGGTGGAATCGATGCGATCTTCCCCGATAGGATTGTCTCTTCCTTTAAGCCAAATCACGTGATCTGGCGCTGCATAATTAACGACCAATGAAAAATCTGAATTTAGGCCCCACCGTTGGAGGCTGTTGTCAACAATATGGGAGATGGAAGGAATGATTACAGAGGGACTTCCATTGTGATAGTTTCCTTGATAGAGTTCTGAACTGTTTTATAAATTTATTGGTATGAAACATATTCATTCATTCTGAATTCTGAAACTCCATACCAAATGTCAGGAGTTATATGGCAGTTGAAAATGAATCTTTGTTGACATTTTAAGTAATCAAGATATAGTAAGGAATTTAATGAAACATGTGCTGATTGTAGGTTTTCAGGTTGGAATATAACAGATGGTTTAGAGTCCAGATCCGAAAAGAAATAAAGTGAATGACAGAGGGCCATAAGGGCACTGTGGTATTGTCAGAGCAGTTGCCCCACATTTGCCAGAGGCCTGATGATCTTTCCCTTAAGGCCCAAAACACACACAACCTGACAAGCCGTTCACCGAGAACTATACCGAACTAGAACCTTGAGGAACTCAGGGTTCACCGAGGAACTAGGTCTAAATTTAGTTCTGGGGCTTTGTTTTACCCCCCAAAACGTTCCTGCTCGGGGGTAGTACTTTCCGAAAGTACAGGAACCTTTTGGGTGGAGCTTGCATCGCTGAACATTTCTGATTGGTCGAGTACTCGTAGCATTTGTGTTGTATTTATTTTCCGCATTACCCGCCATGTTTGAAAATATGCAGCGGCAAACCAATTTATTTTCATAATAACTTCAAATCAAACTTGTATGTTATGCGGCGCAGTAGCCTACTTTTGGTTATAGCCTGTCAACGTCTTGGAATTATAACGTGTGCTCTTCTGTTCTTTTCTTGCTTTAGTATTCGTTTTATAAAATGCTAAGCATTCGTGCTGGGACAGCATATTACGTAGGCTACCAAAACATTCAAACGGATTAATTCGGTTGCTGAATATTTTCTTCCGGATTTTCTTTGTTAGCCCGTTGTAATTGACTCAAAACGTTTGATACAGTTATGTGAGGTATGCGGTAGTTCTGCATAATTAACATTGGTGATACAGTACAAGCAAACTGGAAATCACCTTCCGCACTTTTTATCCGGGTAAAATAACAGGTTAATTCTAGTAATCTTCCCTTTAGCTTTTTCAGACTGCCGTAATTTTACTCAATTTTACTGCCATTTTTCAATTCCACGAAAAGACCAGGAAGACTATGGACTCATTTATGGTGCATGGTTCTCGGCTAGCAGTAGCCTAACTTCGAAGGAAAGCAAACGGTGGCTGTACCACTACTAATTTACATTTTCACGCAAGTCCGAGTTTTCGTTCTATTCTTGTCATTTTGCGATTAGCCTATATGGAATTGACGACGAGAAAGTAATAAAACAGCAAATTGTTTACAACGTGTGCATGTTTTCTGCTGTTAATGAATGTGTTTGAGAGGATATATGAAAATCAATAAATACAAAAGTAACCATATATAGTCATTGTTGGTAACCCGTTGTATATAAGTGGAATAAACCCCTCCGGGCTGTCCCGGTTATTAGAAAATAATGTAGGCTACTTCGGTGGTAGTATGGGGTTACAGAAGAAATCATATGACAGATGGACCGACGACAACGTCAGTGGGCTAATTTGCCTAATCTTCGCGGTACTTTAGACCCCGGTGGAAACGCAGACAACCATTTGCTGAAGGAACCTTTTAGTTCCTGGTAAAGTAGTTCCTGGGACTGAAAGTTCCGGGTAATTTTGGTGGAAACGCGGCTAAAGAGACCAGTTCCCCTTATCTCAGTCTTGTCCAGAAGGTAACATTCCAGAGAGCCAATGGCCTGCTCATCCAGAGGAAGTCCGAGTAACCTATTGTTTTATCACAAGGCTCTCGGGTCCTTTGAAGTACAGGATGAGTCCCAGCCCCCAGGCTTGTTCAGATGCCAGCCTTTTCTGGGTCCCAGTTTGCTTTAGTGCTTTAATGGTGTTGCACATAAACTCGTTGGTCTTGTTAGCCAAGTCTGGCACTGTTGCTCAGGTAACACGAGCACGTGCACTGATGTCTTGTGTTGTTAGCCCCTCTGCATTTGAGCATCTTCGAGGTGAATCTTATGCGCCCTCAGGTTTGACTGAATGATGTCACTCCGAATGGAAATATCCCCCCCCCCGCCGAGTCTCGTTCCCTCTCTCCCTGTCGTTCGTCCTCCTCACTCTCTCGCTCTCTCGTTTCTCTCGCAGGTGGACGACTGTCCCGAGGCTCTGGACGCCGCGGCGGTGGAGGCGGCCCTCTCCCTCTGCGAGGACGCCGCGGCCGGCCACGCCCTCTCCGGACCCTGGGAGTCCGCCGACGCCTCTGGCCCCGCCCCCGGCCCCTTAGACCCCGCCCCCAACGCCATGGACCTGCCCGCAGACTCCCTGGAGCCCGCCTCCACCACGCACGCAGACCTGGAGATGAAGGAGCCGGGAGAGGACGAGGAGGGCGGGAACGGGGGGACGGTGGAGGGCGTGGCTGGGGCAGGCTCCGCCCCCTCGCCTCCCGTGGCCTCTGACGACACTCAGATCGAGGGAGGGGGTGTCCAGGCCCAGAACCAGGGCGTGGCCGACGGGGAGGAGGGAGGGCCTGACGAAGCCACGCCCACTCCGTCTGTGAAGTGTGAGAGTGAGGAGTGGACCCAGCCCGGCGTGGACCTTCCCTGTGCAGGTGCGTACAGCATGCGCACACACACATACACCTACATTCACACACACACACACACACACACACATACACCTACGCTCACACATGCACACCTATGCACACACACACACACACACATACACCTGCACTCACACGCATGCACACACGCATGCACACACACACATGCGCGCGCACACACACACACATACTTACACACACACGTCTTCCTCTGCTGGTCACTGTTTCACTGTTTTCTCTCTCTCTCTGTCCCACAGACTCTGAGGACAGCTCGGCCTCGGGGAAAGACTCCAGGGTGCGTTCTCTTTCTTAAACACGCGCACTAATGCACACGTGCGCTGAGACACACGTGCTCTGGGACAGATGCACTAAGATGCACGTGGGAATCACCAGTCTTGCACAGGTGGGCCCCACGGTCTTGGATCGAATCCTGACCGTGCTGGTGCCGCCTGTGGCCAGTAGCTCCATAGGGTGAGGTTTGACTGGCGGTAGCTTTGCCCAGGGTTGCAGCTCAGTGTTCTGTAGCGCCCCCCCACTGGTTGATTGGCCACCTGCGCAGTTCCACCAGTTAAGCTGTACAGGAAGTGATTTTCTCTGGCTCATCTGTGTGTGAGCCTGACTGTGAGTATGGTAATGGGCCGTAGAATCACATGCTGCGGAACAGAGAACATGCCTGTCTGTGCTCTCCTGAACCAGGGGCGAAGGGTCCAGTAATGAGCCCTGATCTATGCGATTGGACATTCCAAACTGGGGAGGACAGGAGGGGGATAAAATAAAAAAACACACGTAGAACCTGTAACACACCTTTACTGAAACGTCAAAATGGCTGCACTGGCCTTGTGAAGCAATAACGCATTCTTTTCCGTTCTTTCTCTTTTTCTCTTCTTCTTTTCTTCCCTTCTCCTCCTCCTCTTCCCCTGGGTTCCTCCCCGGCCCCGCGCAGGAGGTGAAGGAGGAGGACGGAGGGAGCGACGCGGACGAGGGGAGCGTGTCGGAGATGAAGGAGAGCGGGGACGGGGACGGGGAGGGGGATGGGGAGGGGGACGGGCCTTACCTGTCGGAGCTGGAGCCGCCGGCCAGCGAGAGCGAGGACGGCTTCAGCCTCCCCACCCCCTCCCTGCAGCGCTACGCCACCGCCGACTCCGCCCCCAGCAGCCCCGCCTCCTCGCAGTTGTGAGTCTCGCTGCGTGAAGCTTGTGCTTCCTCGTTCCGTTCCATTACATTACATTACAGGCATTTGGCAGACGCTCTTATCCAGAGCGACGTACAACAAAGTGTATAACCATAACCAGGAACAAGTATGACGAAACCCCTAGAGGGAAGTACCGGTCCAAGTACAGGGAACAACCGCATAGTTCAACTTGGACCCTGATGGTTAAACTGATTAACACTAACAACGAGAACGGCAACAACGCAATCTATGGAAAAAAATAAATAAATACAAGTAGTCGTTAAGACAGTTGATGCGCCTAAGTCACCTTCCTGTGTGACTGATGTGGTTATGACCATGAGTCTGGCCTGAAGAACGTGTTAATGACTGTTCTTCTTTCTCTCTCTGTTTTTTCACATTCTCTCTCTCTCTCTCTCTCTCTCTCTCTCTGTTTGTTCACATTCTCTCTCTCTCTCTCTCTCTCTCTCTCTCTGTTTTTTCACATTCTCTCTCTCGTTCTTTTTTTTTTCTCATTCTCTCTCCCCTCTTATTTTCTCTTTCTCTTGTCTCTCTCACTCACACACACACATTCGCACTCACACTCTCTTGGACACACACTCACACACTCACACACACACACACACACAATCTCAGCTCAATGTGCAGTGAGGACCAGGAAGCCATCCAGGCCCAGAAGATCTGGAAAAAAGCCATCATGCTTGTGTGGCGAGCGGCAGCCAATCACAGGTTTGAATTGCTTCAGCTAATATCCAATGACAGACCAGCATTGTGACAGATACCGTTATGAACTGGTCGCCAGGCAGAAGCCACCATAGGGCCTGATTTACTATGATCTCTAGCACCTGAAAACCCTTTTGGGGCATCCAAAAATAGTAACACAACCAATGATATGTGCATAACATGGACTGACTGACTGATTGATTGATTGATCAATCAATTGATTGGCAGGTATGCCAGCGTGTTCCTGCAGCCTGTGTCGGACGACATCGCCCCTGGTTACCACAGCATTGTGCACAGGTGAGATCTCTACCTGTGCTGCTACCTGATTCGTCAGATCCTCATTATTATTAGTGTGGTTGCCTTAGGCAATTTCCCATAGAGAATGAATGGGGAATGTGACGTCATACATATGTGAGAGATGAAGTTACAGCATTGGTCGGCTTTGCACACGTGATGCAGTAGGTTTTGACCTGCTTTATCTACTGGGGATTCAGAATCCAGATGCGGTGCATTTTTTCGTAATTACAGAAAACACACACTCGTAAACTTCAAATGATTTATAACACAATGTAGATAAAATCTTGACGAAGACGTACATGCACGGATTGTGTTGTTCAAACGAGGTTTCCTGGCGACTTAGCCACCAGAATGGATATAGCTGAATGCGGAAGTGAACGCGATAAAAATGGTATTCCAAATGCAAAATTACAAATGAAAACCCTGTCAGCTAGGTATATCAACAAGCATATGGCTTAGGCATACCCAGATTTCCTCAATAATAATAGCATTTCATAAGATATTACGCAAAATCGTTGACAACGTTTCGTCAGGTGCAGCGTCTTTGCTAGTGCTAACAAAGAGTGCATGCATTGAACGCGACGATGAAAAAACCTTCGGTTGACCTATAAAACGATATTCCAAAACCAAAATTAGATGTGGTTAGAAAGCTTATGCTCTTACCTACTGAATTCTCAAACAAGCCAGACTGTACTAAAAAGGGCAACAACGCCGTCAACAACACGTGTGCAGCAGCTTCTGGTCCGGTCTTACTCCAGAAAAAGACGTCAGCTTGTAATACCACACATGTTGCTTTGGGTGTTCTCGAACTTTGCAGTACAAACTGGCTTGATCTACGCTTCATCGATCCAACAGGTGATAGAATAAGCTTTCTAACTATGTATAATATGTCAAATTTTACTTTTGTAACACCGTTTAATATCCCAGCGTATTGGAAACTTTGGTCTCATTAGAGCTGCATTACGCATTCAGTCTGTTGTAGCAGGGAAAGCAACGCTTTGGTAAACGCGTTAAAAACGCCCAACGCGTTTGCTAAAGTACACAACTCCACTTGCATGTTGTTGATGCGGAGTGTGGCACAGTGGGTAAGGAACTGCGCTTGTAACCGAAAGGTCGCAGGTTCGATTCCCGGGTAAGGACACTGCCGTTGTACCCTTGAGCAAGGTACTTAACCTGCATTGCTTCAGTATATATCCAGCTGTATAAATGGATACAATGTAAAGTGCTATGTAAAAAAAAAAAAAGTTGTGTAAGTCGCTCTGGATAAGAGCGTCTGCTAAATGCCTGTAATGTAATGATGCACCCCTTGCTGCAACAGAAGCTAGTAGTACTGGCTACCAGCCGATACTTATTCACAGAAGCTGTATTTAAAATGCAACTATTTTAACACATATTTCTCGCCTCATTTTCGTTCTTGGAAATTCGGCTCGGCTAACACGTAATAGGCTACTCTGTCTATGAGTTGGTCTCAGAGATAACAGATTAGACTCTGAATTACAGCCCAATTAAATGTTTTTAGTTGTGTGGTTAAAATGAGCTGAAATTCACGCAAAATCATACATCAATCAAATTAATCTCCCTAGCCCCGTCTTGCTTTTTTAAAACGGTGCGATCACGCAGTGTAGACGTAGGGTTTTTCCAAGACCCTCTGAACATGTCAGCTAGCTTTATGATTCGCCGTCACTCGTCACCGCATACCGCGAGTAAAACACTGAGATCTCAAGTTTTGATGAAAGGATCAATTAGCTACTAATATTACTACTGAAACTGTTCGCTCTGTTCAGCACAAAGTCGACTTTGCGTTGGCGGCAACCACACTTCACAATTTCTGCAGGAATTGTCTGGTTATTATTATTGTTTGATACAGTCTTACTGACCGTTTCTGCCTGGCACAGGCCATGAGTAGGATGATAAAAGAGGCCCCAATTAAATCCGTTCTTGTTCTAATTTCCCTTTTTTTCCCCTGTAATTCTTTGTCTCCTTCCACGCTGTCCCTCGCCTGGCCCCCCCCCACCATGTCCTCCCTGCGCCCCGCCCCAGGCCCATGGACCTGTCCGTCATCAAGAAGAACATCGAGGCGGGGCTGATCCGCACCACGGCAGAGTTCCAGCGGGACATCATGCTGATGTTCCAGAACGCGGTGATGTACAACAGCTCGGACCACGACGTGTACCACATGGCCCTGGAGATGCAGCGCGACGTCCTGGAGCAGATCCAGCAGTTCCTGGCCACCCAGCTCATCATGCAGACGTCCGAGTCCGGCATCAGCGCCAAGAGCCTGCGGGGCAGAGAGTCCTCCCGCAAGGACTCCACCGACAAGGTGAGGGGGGGAGGAGATGTCCACCTGCAAGGGGGGGGGGGGAGTGTGTCCACCTGCAAGGTGGGGGGGGGGGAGTGTCCACCTGCAAGGTGAGGGGGGGGGGGGGAGTGTGTCCACCTGCAAGGTGAGGGGGGTGGGGAGGTGTCCACCTGCAAGGTGAGGGGGGGGTGGGAGAGTGTCCACCTGCAAGGTGAGGGGGGGGGTGGGTGTGTCCACCTGCAAGGTGGGGGGGGGAGGGAGTGTCCACCTGCAAGGTGAGGGGGGGGTGGGAGTGTTCACCTGCGTGGTGAGGGGGGGGAGAGAGAGTATCCACCTGCAAGGTGAGGGGGGGTGGGGGTGGGTGTGGGTGCAAGGACTCCACCAATGAGGTGAGGGACAGAGTGAGGGAATACACAGGGAGTGGAAGAGGCAGGGTTTGTACCTACAACCACAGTCAAGGCTTACATACAAGATTAGTTAGACTGTTTACGTACAAGTGTAGTAAAAGAGTTTACATAGAAGGTTAGTAAGAGAGTTTACATAAAAGTTTAGTAAGGAGTTTACAGGGTTATTAGGCCTAGCAGACAGGTGAGGGCCTGCTCTAGAAAGAAGCACAGAGCAACAGAAAGAGGGTAAATGATGAAGTTAAAGGAAGGAGAGGAAGGACAGTATGAACGAAGAAAAGAAGATGAAAAGTGAAAAGCCAGTTTTTCACCATGGAGGGTGGGATACTTCCCGACACTTGTGGAAGTATCACACAGTTGGCATGTTGCCTTATCATGCACACACACTCTCTCTTTCTCTCACACACACACACACACAGGCTGCGGTTTAAGTGTGTGTGCGAGCATGTGCGAGCGTCGGTGTTTTCATACGCATGCAATCCATCACGTGCATGACCCGGTGTTTGGACGTGGGCTCTCCACTGCGTTTGTTTGTACCGTGTGCCTCACCCAGCCCCGTGCAGTCCTGGGTGCTTTCATTCAGCTCATTCTGCCACTGGGCCTGGCCACCGCCTCAGCCTGGGGCCTGCTGCTGACCGACCGACTCACTGACCGACTGACTGACCGACTGACCGACCGACCCACTCACTGACTGACTGACTGACTGACTGACTGGCTGACTGACTGACTGACTGTCTGACTGGCTGATTGGCTGGCTGATTGGCTGGCTGGCTGTCTGACTGACGGACTGACTGACTGACTGGCTGACTGGCTGATTAACTGACTGACTGGCTGTTTGAATGACTGACTGGCTGACTGACTGACTGTCTGACTGGCTGATTGGCTGGCTGGCTGTCTGACTGACGGACTGACTGACTGACTGGCTGACTGGCTGATTAACTGACTGACTGGCTGTTTGAATGACTGACTGGCTGACTGGCTGATTGACTGACTGACTGGCTGATTGACTGACTGGCTGGCTGTCTGACTGACTGACTGACTGACTGACTGACTGACTGACTGTTTGAATGACTGACTGGCTCCCATCACCTCGGCCTGG